>NW_027328072.1:0-68670 GCF_047675955.1 Chlorocebus sabaeus | reverse complement strand
AGAGACTGCTTTGTGTTCTGTTTATTCATCACACTGTGTTAGACCTTTCCCCTCAAGAAGCCTTTGGGAAAGACTGTTCTTGTGGAATTTGCAAAGTGATATTTGGAAGCCCATAATTTGCCATGGTGAAAAAGAAAATATCATCAGTTGAAAACTGGAAAGAAGCTTTCTGAGAGACTGCTTTGTGTTCTGTTAATTCATCTCACAATGTTACAGCTTTCCCCTCAAGAAGCCTTTCGCTAAGACTGTTCTTGTCTAATTTGCAAAGTGTTATTTGGAAGCCCATAGAGGGCTATGGTGAAAAAGGATATGTCTTAAGATAAAAACTGAAAAGAAGCTTTCTGAGAAACTGCTTTGTGTTCGTTTAATTCATCTCACAGAGTTACACATTTCCCCTCAAGAAGCCGTTCACTGAGACTGTTCTTGTGGAATTTGCAAAGTGATATTCGAAGCCCATAGAGGGCTTTGACGAAAACGGAAATATCCTAAGAAGAAAACTGAAAAGAAACTTTCTGAGAAACTGCATTGTGTTCTCTTAGTTCATCTCAGAGAGTTACAGCTTTCCCCTCAAGAAGCCGTTCCCTAAGACTGTTCTTTTGAAATTCGCAAAGTGATATTTGGAAGCCCATAGAAAGCTATTGTGAAAAAGGAAATATCTTCCGTTAAAAACTGGAAAGAAGCTTCCTGAGAAACTGCCGTATGTTCTGTGAATACATCTTAGCAAATTACAGCTTTCCCCTGAAGAAGCCCTTCGCTGAGACTGTTCTTGTGGAATTTGCAAAGCGATATTTGGAAGCCTATAGAGAGCAATGGTGAAAAAGGAAATATTTTCCGTTAAAAACTGGAAAGAAGCTTTGTGAGAAACTGCCTTGTGTTCTGTTAATTCACCTCAGAGAGTTACAGCTTTCACCTCAAGAAGACTCTCATTAAGACTGTTCTTGTGGAACTTGCAAAGTGATATTTGAAAGCCCATAGAGGGGTCTGTTGAAAAAGGAAATATCCTAAGATAAAAACTGAAAAGAAGCTTTCTGAGAAACTGCTTTGTGTTCTCATCATTGATCTCACAGAGTTACAGCTTTCTCCTCAAGAAGCTTTTCGCTAAGGCTGTTCTTGTGGAATTTGCAAAGTGATTTTTTAAGCCTACAGAGGGCTACGGTGAAAAAGGAAATATCTTCCGTTAAAAACTGGAAAGAAGCCTGCTGAGAAACGGCTTTGTGTTCTGTTAATTCAACTCACAGAGTTACAGCATTCCCCTCAAGTGGCATTTCGCTAAGACTGTTCTTCTGGAATTTGCAAAGTGATATTTGGAAGCCCATAGAGGGTTATGGTGAAAAAGGAAATATTTTCCGTCAAACACTGGAAAGAATCTTTCTGAAAAACTGCTTTGTGGTCTGTTAATTCATCTCACAGAGTTACAGCTTTCTCCCCAAGACACCATTCGCTAAGACTGTTCTTGTGGTATTTGAAAGGTGATATTTGGAATCCATAGAGGGCTATGCTGAAAAAGGATCTATCTTCCGTTAAAAACTGTAAAGAACTTTCTGAGAAACTGCTTTGTGTTCTGTTAATTCATGTCACAGAGTTCCAGCTTTCGCCTCAAGAAGCCTTTCGCTAAGGCTGTTCTTGTGGAATTTGCTAAGTGATATTTGGAAGCTCCTAAGGGCTACGGTGAAAATGGCAATATCCTAAGATAAAAACCGATAGAAGCTGTCTGAGAAACTGCTTTGTGTTCTGTTATTTCATCTCACAGAGTTAAAGCTTTCCCCTCAAGAGGACTTTGACTAAGTCTGTTATTGTGAAATTTGCAATGTTATATTTGGGAGACCATCGAGTGCTATGTTGAAAAAGGAAATATCTTCCGTTAAAAACTGGAAAGAAGCTTTCTGAGAAACTGCTTTGTGTTCTGTTAATTCATCTCACAGAGTTACAGCTTTTCCCTCAAGAAGCCTTTCGCTAAGACTCTTCTTGTGGAATTTGCAAGGTGATATTTGAAAGCCCATAGAGGGCTATGGTGAAAATGGAAATATCGTAAGAGAAAAACCAAAAAGAATCTTTCTCAGAAACTGCTTTGTTTTCTGTTAGTTCATCTCACAGAGTTAGAGATTTACCCTCAAGCATCCGTTCACTAAGACTGTTCTAGTGAAATTTGCAAAGTGATATTTGGAATCCCATAGAGGGTTACGGTGAAAAAGGAAATATCTTCAGTTAAAAACTGGAAAGAAGGTTTCTGAGAAACTGCTTTGTTTTCTGTTAATTCATTCCACAGACTTACAGGTTTCCCATCAAGAAGCCTTTCGCTAAGACTGTTCTCGTGGAATTTGCAAAGTGATATTTGGAAGCCCATAGAGAGCTATGGTGAAAAAGGAAATATCCTAAGATAAAAACTGAAATGAAGCTTTCTGGGAAACTTCTTTGTGTTCTGTTAATTCATCTCACATATTTACAGCTTTCCTCTCAAGAAGCCTTTCTCTAAGACTGTTCTTGTGGAATTTGCAAAGTGATATTTCGAAACCCTTAGACGGCTATGGTGAAAATGGAAGTATCCTAAGGCAAAAACAGTAAAGAAGCTTTCTGAGAAACTGCTTTGTATTCTGTTAGTTAACTCACAAATTTACAGCCTGCCCCTCAAGTACCTTTCGCTAAGGCTGTTCTTGTGGAATTTGCAAAGTGATTTTTTAAGACTAAAGAGCGCTACGATGAAAAAGGAAATATCCTAGGTTAAAAACTGGAAAGAAGCTTTCTGAGAAACTGCTTTGTATTCTGTTACTTCATCTCACAGAGTTACGGCTTTCCCCTCAAGAAGCCTTTCGCTAGGACTGTTCTTGTTAAATTTACAAAGTGATATTTGGAAGCCCGTAGAGGGATATGGTGAAAAAGGAAATATTTTCCGTTAAACACTGGAAAGAATCTTTCTGAAAAACTCCTTTGTGGTCTGTTAATTCATCTCACAGAGTTACAGCTTTCTCCTCAAGAAACCATTCGCTAAGACTGTTCTTGTGGAATTTGCAAGGAGATATTTGGAAGTCCTTAGAGGGCTATGGTTGAAAAGGAACAATCTTCCGTTAACAACTCTAAAGAAGCTTTCTGAGAAACTGCTTTGTGTTCTGTTAATTCATCACACAGAGATACAGCTTTCCCCTCAAGAAGACTTTCGCTAAGACTGTTCTTGTGAAATTTGCAAAGTGATATTTGGAAGCCCATCGGGGGCTATTGTGTAAAAGGAAACATCTTCAGTTAAAAACTGGAAAGAATCTTTCTGAGAAACTGCTTGGTGTTCTGTTAATTCATCTCAGAGTTACAGCGTTCCCCTCAAGACGCCTTTCGCTAAGGCTGTTCTTGTGGAAATTGCTAAGTGGTATTTGGAAGCTCGTAAAGTCTATGGTGACAATGGAAATATCTTCAGCTACCTGCTTGAAAGAAGCTTTCTGAGAAACTGCTTTGTGTTCTGTTAATTCATCTCACAGAGTTACAGCTTTCCCCTCAAGAAGCCTTTCACTAAGTCTATTCATGTGGAATTTGCAAAGTGATATTTCGAAGCCCATAGAGTGCTACGATGCAAATGGCAATATCCTAAGATAAAAACCGAAAATAACCTGTCTGAGAAACTGCTTTGTGTTCTGTTAGTTCATCTCACAGAGTTACAGCTTTCCCCTCAAGAGGCCGTTGACTAAGACTGTTCTTGTGAAATTTGCAATGTTATATTTGGGAGACCATAGAGGGCTATGGTGAAAAAGGAAATATCTTCCGTTAAAAACTGGAAAGAAGCTTTCTGAGAAACTGCCTTGTGTTCTGTTAATTAATCTCACTGAGTTACAGCTTTCCCCTCAAGAACCATTTCGCTAAGACTGTTCTTGTGTGATTTGCAAAGTGATATTTGGAAGCCCACAGAGGGCTGTGGTGAAAAGGGAAATATCTTCTGTTACAAACTGGAAAGAAGCTTTCTGAGAAACTGCTTTGTGTTCTGTAAATTCATCTCTCAGGGTTACAGCTTTCCCCTCAGGAAGCCTTTCGCTAAGACTGTTCTTGTGGAATTTGCAATGTGATATTTGGAGGATCATAGAGGGCTATGGTGAAAAAGGAAATATCTTCCGTTAAAAACAGGAAAGAGGCTTTCTGACCAACTGCTTTCTGTTCTGATAATTAAACTCACAGAGTTACAGCTTTCCCCTCAAGAAGCCTTTCGCTTAGACTTAGACTGTTTTTGTGGAAATTGGAAAGTGATACTTAGAATCCCATAGAGGGCTATGGTGAAAAAGGAAATATCCTAAGATAATACTGAAAAGAAGCTTTATGAAAAACTACATTGTGTTCTGTTAATTCATCTCACAGACTTACAGCTTTCCCCTCAAGAAGCCTCTCTCTAACACTGTCCTCGTGGAATTTGCAAAGTGATATTTGGAAGCCCGTAGAGGGCTACGGTTAAAAAGGAAACATCTTCCGTTATAAACTGGAAAGAAGCTTTCTGAGAAACTGCTTTGTGTTGTGTTAATTCATCTCACACAGTTACAGCTTTCCCCTCAAGAAGCCTTTGGCTGAGACTGTTCTTGTGGAATTTGCAAAGTGATATTTGGAGGCCCATAGGGGGTATGGTGAAAAAGGAAATAACTTCCGATAAAAACTGGAAAGAGGCTTTCTGAGAAACTACTTTGTGTTCTGTCAACTCATCTCACAGAGTTACAGCTTTCCCCTCAGGTAGCCGTTCGCTAAGACTGTTCTTGTGGAGTTTGCAAAGTGATATTTGGAAGCCCATAGAGGGCTATGGTGAAAAGGAAATATCTTCCGTTATAAACTGGAAAGAGGCTTTCTGAGAAACTGCTCTGTGTTCTGTTAATTCGTCTCACACAGTTACAGCGTTCCCCTCAAGAAGCCTTTCGCTAAGGCTCTTCTTGTGGGATTTGCAAAGTGATATTTGGAAGCCCCTAGAGGGCTATGGTGAAAAAGGAAATATCTTCAGTGAAAAACGGGATAGAAACTTTCTGAGAGACTGCTTTGTGTTCTGTTTATTCATCACACTGTGTTAGACCTTTCCCCTCAAGAAGCCTTTGGGAAAGACTGTTCTTGTGGAATTTGCAAAGTGATATTTGGAAGCCCATAATTTGCCATGGTGAAAAAGAAAATATCATCAGTTGAAAACTGGAAAGAAGCTTTCTGAGAGACTGCTTTGTGTTCTGTTAATTCATCTCACAATGTTACAGCTTTCCCCTCAAGAAGCCTTTCGCTAAGACTGTTCTTGTCTAATTTGCAAAGTGTTATTTGGAAGCCCATAGAGGGCTATGGTGAAAAAGGATATGTCTTAAGATAAAAACTGAAAAGAAGCTTTCTGAGAAACTGCTTTGTGTTCGTTTAATTCATCTCACAGAGTTACACATTTCCCCTCAAGAAGCCGTTCACTGAGACTGTTCTTGTGGAATTTGCAAAGTGATATTCGAAGCCCATAGAGGGCTTTGACGAAAACGGAAATATCCTAAGAAGAAAACTGAAAAGAAACTTTCTGAGAAACTGCATTGTGTTCTCTTAGTTCATCTCAGAGAGTTACAGCTTTCCCCTCAAGAAGCCGTTCCCTAAGACTGTTCTTTTGAAATTCGCAAAGTGATATTTGGAAGCCCATAGAAAGCTATTGTGAAAAAGGAAATATCTTCCGTTAAAAACTGGAAAGAAGCTTCCTGAGAAACTGCCGTATGTTCTGTGAATACATCTTAGCAAATTACAGCTTTCCCCTGAAGAAGCCCTTCGCTGAGACTGTTCTTGTGGAATTTGCAAAGCGATATTTGGAAGCCTATAGAGAGCAATGGTGAAAAAGGAAATATTTTCCGTTAAAAACTGGAAAGAAGCTTTGTGAGAAACTGCCTTGTGTTCTGTTAATTCACCTCAGAGAGTTACAGCTTTCACCTCAAGAAGACTCTCATTAAGACTGTTCTTGTGGAACTTGCAAAGTGATATTTGAAAGCCCATAGAGGGGTCTGTTGAAAAAGGAAATATCCTAAGATAAAAACTGAAAAGAAGCTTTCTGAGAAACTGCTTTGTGTTCTCATCATTGATCTCACAGAGTTACAGCTTTCTCCTCAAGAAGCTTTTCGCTAAGGCTGTTCTTGTGGAATTTGCAAAGTGATTTTTTAAGCCTACAGAGGGCTACGGTGAAAAAGGAAATATCTTCCGTTAAAAACTGGAAAGAAGCCTGCTGAGAAACGGCTTTGTGTTCTGTTAATTCAACTCACAGAGTTACAGCATTCCCCTCAAGTGGCATTTCGCTAAGACTGTTCTTCTGGAATTTGCAAAGTGATATTTGGAAGCCCATAGAGGGTTATGGTGAAAAAGGAAATATTTTCCGTCAAACACTGGAAAGAATCTTTCTGAAAAACTGCTTTGTGGTCTGTTAATTCATCTCACAGAGTTACAGCTTTCTCCCCAAGACACCATTCGCTAAGACTGTTCTTGTGGTATTTGAAAGGTGATATTTGGAATCCATAGAGGGCTATGCTGAAAAAGGATCTATCTTCCGTTAAAAACTGTAAAGAACTTTCTGAGAAACTGCTTTGTGTTCTGTTAATTCATGTCACAGAGTTCCAGCTTTCGCCTCAAGAAGCCTTTCGCTAAGGCTGTTCTTGTGGAATTTGCTAAGTGATATTTGGAAGCTCCTAAGGGCTACGGTGAAAATGGCAATATCCTAAGATAAAAACCGATAGAAGCTGTCTGAGAAACTGCTTTGTGTTCTGTTATTTCATCTCACAGAGTTAAAGCTTTCCCCTCAAGAGGACTTTGACTAAGTCTGTTATTGTGAAATTTGCAATGTTATATTTGGGAGACCATCGAGTGCTATGTTGAAAAAGGAAATATCTTCCGTTAAAAACTGGAAAGAAGCTTTCTGAGAAACTGCTTTGTGTTCTGTTAATTCATCTCACAGAGTTACAGCTTTTCCCTCAAGAAGCCTTTCGCTAAGACTCTTCTTGTGGAATTTGCAAGGTGATATTTGAAAGCCCATAGAGGGCTATGGTGAAAATGGAAATATCGTAAGAGAAAAACCAAAAAGAATCTTTCTCAGAAACTGCTTTGTTTTCTGTTGGTTCATCTCACAGAGTTAGAGATTTACCCTCAAGCATCCGTTCACTAAGACTGTTCTAGTGAAATTTGCAAAGTGATATTTGGAATCCCATAGAGGGTTACGGTGAAAAAGGAAATATCTTCAGTTAAAAACTGGAAAGAAGGTTTCTGAGAAACTGCTTTGTTTTCTGTTAATTCATTCCACAGACTTACAGGTTTCCCATCAAGAAGCCTTTCGCTGAGACTGTTCTCGTGGAATTTGCAAAGTGATATTTGGAAGCCCATAGAGAGCTATGGTGAAAAAGGAAATATCCTAAGATAAAAACTGAAATGAAGCTTTCTGGGAAACTTCTTTGTGTTCTGTTAATTCATCTCACATATTTACAGCTTTCCTCTCAAGAAGCCTTTCTCTAAGACTGTTCTTGTGGAATTTGCAAAGTGATATTTCGAAACCCTTAGACGGCTATGGTGAAAATGGAAGTATCCTAAGGCAAAAACAGTAAAGAAGCTTTCTGAGAAACTGCTTTGTATTCTGTTAGTTAACTCACAAATTTACAGCCTGCCCCTCAAGTACCTTTCGCTAAGGCTGTTCTTGTGGAATTTGCAAAGTGATTTTTTAAGACTAAAGAGCGCTACGATGAAAAAGGAAATATCCTAGGTTAAAAACTGGAAAGAAGCTTTCTGAGAAACTGCTTTGTATTCTGTTACTTCATCTCACAGAGTTACGGCTTTCCCCTCAAGAAGCCTTTCGCTAGGACTGTTCTTGTTAAATTTACAAAGTGATATTTGGAAGCCCGTAGAGGGATATGGTGAAAAAGGAAATATTTTCCGTTAAACACTGGAAAGAATCTTTCTGAAAAACTCCTTTGTGGTCTGTTAATTCATCTCACAGAGTTACAGCTTTCTCCTCAAGAAACCATTCGCTAAGACTGTTCTTGTGGAATTTGCAAGGAGATATTTGGAAGTCCTTAGAGGGCTATGGTTGAAAAGGAACAATCTTCCGTTAACAACTCTAAAGAAGCTTTCTGAGAAACTGCTTTGTGTTCTGTTAATTCATCACACAGAGATACAGCTTTCCCCTCAAGAAGACTTTCGCTAAGACTGTTCTTGTGAAATTTGCAAAGTGATATTTGGAAGCCCATCGGGGGCTATTGTGTAAAAGGAAACATCTTCAGTTAAAAACTGGAAAGAATCTTTCTGAGAAACTGCTTGGTGTTCTGTTAATTCATCTCAGAGTTACAGCGTTCCCCTCAAGACGCCTTTCGCTAAGGCTGTTCTTGTGGAAATTGCTAAGTGGTATTTGGAAGCTCGTAAAGTCTATGGTGACAATGGAAATATCTTCAGCTACCTGCTTGAAAGAAGCTTTCTGAGAAACTGCTTTGTGTTCTGTTAATTCATCTCACAGAGTTACAGCTTTCCCCTCAAGAAGCCTTTCACTAAGTCTATTCATGTGGAATTTGCAAAGTGATATTTCGAAGCCCATAGAGTGCTACGATGCAAATGGCAATATCCTAAGATAAAAACCGAAAATAACCTGTCTGAGAAACTGCTTTGTGTTCTGTTAGTTCATCTCACAGAGTTACAGCTTTCCCCTCAAGAGGCCGTTGACTAAGACTGTTCTTGTGAAATTTGCAATGTTATATTTGGGAGACCATAGAGGGCTATGGTGAAAAAGGAAATATCTTCCGTTAAAAACTGGAAAGAAGCTTTCTGAGAAACTGCCTTGTGTTCTGTTAATTAATCTCACTGAGTTACAGCTTTCCCCTCAAGAACCATTTCGCTAAGACTGTTCTTGTGTGATTTGCAAAGTGATATTTGGAAGCCCACAGAGGGCTGTGGTGAAAAGGGAAATATCTTCTGTTACAAACTGGAAAGAAGCTTTCTGAGAAACTGCTTTGTGTTCTGTAAATTCATCTCTCAGGGTTACAGCTTTCCCCTCAGGAAGCCTTTCGCTAAGACTGTTCTTGTGGAATTTGCAATGTGATATTTGGAGGATCATAGAGGGCTATGGTGAAAAAGGAAATATCTTCCGTTAAAAACAGGAAAGAGGCTTTCTGACCAACTGCTTTCTGTTCTGATAATTAAACTCACAGAGTTACAGCTTTCCCCTCAAGAAGCCTTTCGCTTAGACTTAGACTGTTTTTGTGGAAATTGGAAAGTGATACTTAGAATCCCATAGAGGGCTATGGTGAAAAAGGAAATATCCTAAGATAATACTGAAAAGAAGCTTTATGAAAAACTACATTGTGTTCTGTTAATTCATCTCACAGACTTACAGCTTTCCCCTCAAGAAGCCTCTCTCTAACACTGTCCTCGTGGAATTTGCAAAGTGATATTTGGAAGCCCGTAGAGGGCTACGGTTAAAAAGGAAACATCTTCCGTTATAAACTGGAAAGAAGCTTTCTGAGAAACTGCTTTGTGTTGTGTTAATTCATCTCACACAGTTACAGCTTTCCCCTCAAGAAGCCTTTGGCTGAGACTGTTCTTGTGGAATTTGCAAAGTGATATTTGGAGGCCCATAGGGGGTATGGTGAAAAAGGAAATAACTTCCGATAAAAACTGGAAAGAGGCTTTCTGAGAAACTACTTTGTGTTCTGTCAACTCATCTCACAGAGTTACAGCTTTCCCCTCAGGTAGCCGTTCGCTAAGACTGTTCTTGTGGAGTTTGCAAAGTGATATTTGGAAGCCCATAGAGGGCTATGGTGAAAAGGAAATATCTTCCGTTATAAACTGGAAAGAGGCTTTCTGAGAAACTGCTCTGTGTTCTGTTAATTCGTCTCACACAGTTACAGCGTTCCCCTCAAGAAGCCTTTCGCTAAGGCTCTTCTTGTGGGATTTGCAAAGTGATATTTGGAAGCCCCTAGAGGGCTATGGTGAAAAAGGAAATATCTTCAGTGAAAAACGGGATAGAAACTTTCTGAGAGACTGCTTTGTGTTCTGTTTATTCATCACACTGTGTTAGACCTTTCCCCTCAAGAAGCCTTTGGGAAAGACTGTTCTTGTGGAATTTGCAAAGTGATATTTGGAAGCCCATAATTTGCCATGGTGAAAAAGAAAATATCATCAGTTGAAAACTGGAAAGAAGCTTTCTGAGAGACTGCTTTGTGTTCTGTTAATTCATCTCACAATGTTACAGCTTTCCCCTCAAGAAGCCTTTCGCTAAGACTGTTCTTGTCTAATTTGCAAAGTGTTATTTGGAAGCCCATAGAGGGCTATGGTGAAAAAGGATATGTCTTAAGATAAAAACTGAAAAGAAGCTTTCTGAGAAACTGCTTTGTGTTCGTTTAATTCATCTCACAGAGTTACACATTTCCCCTCAAGAAGCCGTTCACTGAGACTGTTCTTGTGGAATTTGCAAAGTGATATTCGAAGCCCATAGAGGGCTTTGACGAAAACGGAAATATCCTAAGAAGAAAACTGAAAAGAAACTTTCTGAGAAACTGCATTGTGTTCTCTTAGTTCATCTCAGAGAGTTACAGCTTTCCCCTCAAGAAGCCGTTCCCTAAGACTGTTCTTTTGAAATTCGCAAAGTGATATTTGGAAGCCCATAGAAAGCTATTGTGAAAAAGGAAATATCTTCCGTTAAAAACTGGAAAGAAGCTTCCTGAGAAACTGCCGTATGTTCTGTGAATACATCTTAGCAAATTACAGCTTTCCCCTGAAGAAGCCCTTCGCTGAGACTGTTCTTGTGGAATTTGCAAAGCGATATTTGGAAGCCTATAGAGAGCAATGGTGAAAAAGGAAATATTTTCCGTTAAAAACTGGAAAGAAGCTTTGTGAGAAACTGCCTTGTGTTCTGTTAATTCACCTCAGAGAGTTACAGCTTTCACCTCAAGAAGACTCTCATTAAGACTGTTCTTGTGGAACTTGCAAAGTGATATTTGAAAGCCCATAGAGGGGTCTGTTGAAAAAGGAAATATCCTAAGATAAAAACTGAAAAGAAGCTTTCTGAGAAACTGCTTTGTGTTCTCATCATTGATCTCACAGAGTTACAGCTTTCTCCTCAAGAAGCTTTTCGCTAAGGCTGTTCTTGTGGAATTTGCAAAGTGATTTTTTAAGCCTACAGAGGGCTACGGTGAAAAAGGAAATATCTTCCGTTAAAAACTGGAAAGAAGCCTGCTGAGAAACGGCTTTGTGTTCTGTTAATTCAACTCACAGAGTTACAGCATTCCCCTCAAGTGGCATTTCGCTAAGACTGTTCTTCTGGAATTTGCAAAGTGATATTTGGAAGCCCATAGAGGGTTATGGTGAAAAAGGAAATATTTTCCGTCAAACACTGGAAAGAATCTTTCTGAAAAACTGCTTTGTGGTCTGTTAATTCATCTCACAGAGTTACAGCTTTCTCCCCAAGACACCATTCGCTAAGACTGTTCTTGTGGTATTTGAAAGGTGATATTTGGAATCCATAGAGGGCTATGCTGAAAAAGGATCTATCTTCCGTTAAAAACTGTAAAGAACTTTCTGAGAAACTGCTTTGTGTTCTGTTAATTCATGTCACAGAGTTCCAGCTTTCGCCTCAAGAAGCCTTTCGCTAAGGCTGTTCTTGTGGAATTTGCTAAGTGATATTTGGAAGCTCCTAAGGGCTACGGTGAAAATGGCAATATCCTAAGATAAAAACCGATAGAAGCTGTCTGAGAAACTGCTTTGTGTTCTGTTATTTCATCTCACAGAGTTAAAGCTTTCCCCTCAAGAGGACTTTGACTAAGTCTGTTATTGTGAAATTTGCAATGTTATATTTGGGAGACCATCGAGTGCTATGTTGAAAAAGGAAATATCTTCCGTTAAAAACTGGAAAGAAGCTTTCTGAGAAACTGCTTTGTGTTCTGTTAATTCATCTCACAGAGTTACAGCTTTTCCCTCAAGAAGCCTTTCGCTAAGACTCTTCTTGTGGAATTTGCAAGGTGATATTTGAAAGCCCATAGAGGGCTATGGTGAAAATGGAAATATCGTAAGAGAAAAACCAAAAAGAATCTTTCTCAGAAACTGCTTTGTTTTCTGTTGGTTCATCTCACAGAGTTAGAGATTTACCCTCAAGCATCCGTTCACTAAGACTGTTCTAGTGAAATTTGCAAAGTGATATTTGGAATCCCATAGAGGGTTACGGTGAAAAAGGAAATATCTTCAGTTAAAAACTGGAAAGAAGGTTTCTGAGAAACTGCTTTGTTTTCTGTTAATTCATTCCACAGACTTACAGGTTTCCCATCAAGAAGCCTTTCGCTGAGACTGTTCTCGTGGAATTTGCAAAGTGATATTTGGAAGCCCATAGAGAGCTATGGTGAAAAAGGAAATATCCTAAGATAAAAACTGAAATGAAGCTTTCTGGGAAACTTCTTTGTGTTCTGTTAATTCATCTCACATATTTACAGCTTTCCTCTCAAGAAGCCTTTCTCTAAGACTGTTCTTGTGGAATTTGCAAAGTGATATTTCGAAACCCTTAGACGGCTATGGTGAAAATGGAAGTATCCTAAGGCAAAAACAGTAAAGAAGCTTTCTGAGAAACTGCTTTGTATTCTGTTAGTTAACTCACAAATTTACAGCCTGCCCCTCAAGTACCTTTCGCTAAGGCTGTTCTTGTGGAATTTGCAAAGTGATTTTTTAAGACTAAAGAGCGCTACGATGAAAAAGGAAATATCCTAGGTTAAAAACTGGAAAGAAGCTTTCTGAGAAACTGCTTTGTATTCTGTTACTTCATCTCACAGAGTTACGGCTTTCCCCTCAAGAAGCCTTTCGCTAGGACTGTTCTTGTTAAATTTACAAAGTGATATTTGGAAGCCCGTAGAGGGATATGGTGAAAAAGGAAATATTTTCCGTTAAACACTGGAAAGAATCTTTCTGAAAAACTCCTTTGTGGTCTGTTAATTCATCTCACAGAGTTACAGCTTTCTCCTCAAGAAACCATTCGCTAAGACTGTTCTTGTGGAATTTGCAAGGAGATATTTGGAAGTCCTTAGAGGGCTATGGTTGAAAAGGAACAATCTTCCGTTAACAACTCTAAAGAAGCTTTCTGAGAAACTGCTTTGTGTTCTGTTAATTCATCACACAGAGATACAGCTTTCCCCTCAAGAAGACTTTCGCTAAGACTGTTCTTGTGAAATTTGCAAAGTGATATTTGGAAGCCCATCGGGGGCTATTGTGTAAAAGGAAACACCTTCAGTTAAAAACTGGAAAGAATCTTTCTGAGAAACTGCTTGGTGTTCTGTTAATTCATCTCAGAGTTACAGCGTTCCCCTCAAGACGCCTTTCGCTAAGGCTGTTCTTGTGGAAATTGCTAAGTGGTATTTGGAAGCTCGTAAAGTCTATGGTGACAATGGAAATATCTTCAGCTACCTGCTTGAAAGAAGCTTTCTGAGAAACTGCTTTGTGTTCTGTTAATTCATCTCACAGAGTTACAGCTTTCCCCTCAAGAAGCCTTTCACTAAGTCTATTCATGTGGAATTTGCAAAGTGATATTTCGAAGCCCATGGAGTGCTACGATGCAAATGGCAATATCCTAAGATAAAAACCGAAAATAACCTGTCTGAGAAACTGCTTTGTGTTCTGTTAGTTCATCTCACAGAGTTACAGCTTTCCCCTCAAGAGGCCGTTGACTAAGACTGTTCTTGTGAAATTTGCAATGTTATATTTGGGAGACCATAGAGGGCTATGGTGAAAAAGGAAATATCTTCCGTTAAAAACTGGAAAGAAGCTTTCTGAGAAACTGCCTTGTGTTCTGTTAATTAATCTCACTGAGTTACAGCTTTCCCCTCAAGAACCATTTCGCTAAGACTGTTCTTGTGTGATTTGCAAAGTGATATTTGGAAGCCCACAGAGGGCTGTGGTGAAAAGGGAAATATCTTCTGTTACAAACTGGAAAGAAGCTTTCTGAGAAACTGCTTTGTGTTCTGTAAATTCATCTCTCAGGGTTACAGCTTTCCCCTCAGGAAGCCTTTCGCTAAGACTGTTCTTGTGGAATTTGCAATGTGATATTTGGAGGATCATAGAGGGCTATGGTGAAAAAGGAAATATCTTCCGTTAAAAACAGGAAAGAGGCTTTCTGACCAACTGCTTTCTGTTCTGATAATTAAACTCACAGAGTTACAGCTTTCCCCTCAAGAAGCCTTTCGCTTAGACTTAGACTGTTTTTGTGGAAATTGGAAAGTGATACTTAGAATCCCATAGAGGGCTATGGTGAAAAAGGAAATATCCTAAGATAATACTGAAAAGAAGCTTTATGAAAAACTACATTGTGTTCTGTTAATTCATCTCACAGACTTACAGCTTTCCCCTCAAGAAGCCTCTCTCTAACACTGTCCTCGTGGAATTTGCAAAGTGATATTTGGAAGCCCGTAGAGGGCTACGGTTAAAAAGGAAACATCTTCCGTTATAAACTGGAAAGAAGCTTTCTGAGAAACTGCTTTGTGTTGTGTTAATTCATCTCACACAGTTACAGCTTTCCCCTCAAGAAGCCTTTGGCTGAGACTGTTCTTGTGGAATTTGCAAAGTGATATTTGGAGGCCCATAGGGGGTATGGTGAAAAAGGAAATAACTTCCGATAAAAACTGGAAAGAGGCTTTCTGAGAAACTACTTTGTGTTCTGTCAACTCATCTCACAGAGTTACAGCTTTCCCCTCAGGTAGCCGTTCGCTAAGACTGTTCTTGTGGAGTTTGCAAAGTGATATTTGGAAGCCCATAGAGGGCTATGGTGAAAAGGAAATATCTTCCGTTATAAACTGGAAAGAGGCTTTCTGAGAAACTGCTCTGTGTTCTGTTAATTCGTCTCACACAGTTACAGCGTTCCCCTCAAGAAGCCTTTCGCTAAGGCTCTTCTTGTGGGATTTGCAAAGTGATATTTGGAAGCCCCTAGAGGGCTATGGTGAAAAAGGAAATATCTTCAGTGAAAAACGGGATAGAAACTTTCTGAGAGACTGCTTTGTGTTCTGTTTATTCATCACACTGTGTTAGACCTTTCCCCTCAAGAAGCCTTTGGGAAAGACTGTTCTTGTGGAATTTGCAAAGTGATATTTGGAAGCCCATAATTTGCCATGGTGAAAAAGAAAATATCATCAGTTGAAAACTGGAAAGAAGCTTTCTGAGAGACTGCTTTGTGTTCTGTTAATTCATCTCACAATGTTACAGCTTTCCCCTCAAGAAGCCTTTCGCTAAGACTGTTCTTGTCTAATTTGCAAAGTGTTATTTGGAAGCCCATAGAGGGCTATGGTGAAAAAGGATATGTCTTAAGATAAAAACTGAAAAGAAGCTTTCTGAGAAACTGCTTTGTGTTCGTTTAATTCATCTCACAGAGTTACACATTTCCCCTCAAGAAGCCGTTCACTGAGACTGTTCTTGTGGAATTTGCAAAGTGATATTCGAAGCCCATAGAGGGCTTTGACGAAAACGGAAATATCCTAAGAAGAAAACTGAAAAGAAACTTTCTGAGAAACTGCATTGTGTTCTCTTAGTTCATCTCAGAGAGTTACAGCTTTCCCCTCAAGAAGCCGTTCCCTAAGACTGTTCTTTTGAAATTCGCAAAGTGATATTTGGAAGCCCATAGAAAGCTATTGTGAAAAAGGAAATATCTTCCGTTAAAAACTGGAAAGAAGCTTCCTGAGAAACTGCCGTATGTTCTGTGAATACATCTTAGCAAATTACAGCTTTCCCCTGAAGAAGCCCTTCGCTGAGACTGTTCTTGTGGAATTTGCAAAGCGATATTTGGAAGCCTATAGAGAGCAATGGTGAAAAAGGAAATATTTTCCGTTAAAAACTGGAAAGAAGCTTTGTGAGAAACTGCCTTGTGTTCTGTTAATTCACCTCAGAGAGTTACAGCTTTCACCTCAAGAAGACTCTCATTAAGACTGTTCTTGTGGAACTTGCAAAGTGATATTTGAAAGCCCATAGAGGGGTCTGTTGAAAAAGGAAATATCCTAAGATAAAAACTGAAAAGAAGCTTTCTGAGAAACTGCTTTGTGTTCTCATCATTGATCTCACAGAGTTACAGCTTTCTCCTCAAGAAGCTTTTCGCTAAGGCTGTTCTTGTGGAATTTGCAAAGTGATTTTTTAAGCCTACAGAGGGCTACGGTGAAAAAGGAAATATCTTCCGTTAAAAACTGGAAAGAAGCCTGCTGAGAAACGGCTTTGTGTTCTGTTAATTCAACTCACAGAGTTACAGCATTCCCCTCAAGTGGCATTTCGCTAAGACTGTTCTTCTGGAATTTGCAAAGTGATATTTGGAAGCCCATAGAGGGTTATGGTGAAAAAGGAAATATTTTCCGTCAAACACTGGAAAGAATCTTTCTGAAAAACTGCTTTGTGGTCTGTTAATTCATCTCACAGAGTTACAGCTTTCTCCCCAAGACACCATTCGCTAAGACTGTTCTTGTGGTATTTGAAAGGTGATATTTGGAATCCATAGAGGGCTATGCTGAAAAAGGATCTATCTTCCGTTAAAAACTGTAAAGAACTTTCTGAGAAACTGCTTTGTGTTCTGTTAATTCATGTCACAGAGTTCCAGCTTTCGCCTCAAGAAGCCTTTCGCTAAGGCTGTTCTTGTGGAATTTGCTAAGTGATATTTGGAAGCTCCTAAGGGCTACGGTGAAAATGGCAATATCCTAAGATAAAAACCGATAGAAGCTGTCTGAGAAACTGCTTTGTGTTCTGTTATTTCATCTCACAGAGTTAAAGCTTTCCCCTCAAGAGGACTTTGACTAAGTCTGTTATTGTGAAATTTGCAATGTTATATTTGGGAGACCATCGAGTGCTATGTTGAAAAAGGAAATATCTTCCGTTAAAAACTGGAAAGAAGCTTTCTGAGAAACTGCTTTGTGTTCTGTTAATTCATCTCACAGAGTTACAGCTTTTCCCTCAAGAAGCCTTTCGCTAAGACTCTTCTTGTGGAATTTGCAAGGTGATATTTGAAAGCCCATAGAGGGCTATGGTGAAAATGGAAATATCGTAAGAGAAAAACCAAAAAGAATCTTTCTCAGAAACTGCTTTGTTTTCTGTTGGTTCATCTCACAGAGTTAGAGATTTACCCTCAAGCATCCGTTCACTAAGACTGTTCTAGTGAAATTTGCAAAGTGATATTTGGAATCCCATAGAGGGTTACGGTGAAAAAGGAAATATCTTCAGTTAAAAACTGGAAAGAAGGTTTCTGAGAAACTGCTTTGTTTTCTGTTAATTCATTCCACAGACTTACAGGTTTCCCATCAAGAAGCCTTTCGCTGAGACTGTTCTCGTGGAATTTGCAAAGTGATATTTGGAAGCCCATAGAGAGCTATGGTGAAAAAGGAAATATCCTAAGATAAAAACTGAAATGAAGCTTTCTGGGAAACTTCTTTGTGTTCTGTTAATTCATCTCACATATTTACAGCTTTCCTCTCAAGAAGCCTTTCTCTAAGACTGTTCTTGTGGAATTTGCAAAGTGATATTTCGAAACCCTTAGACGGCTATGGTGAAAATGGAAGTATCCTAAGGCAAAAACAGTAAAGAAGCTTTCTGAGAAACTGCTTTGTATTCTGTTAGTTAACTCACAAATTTACAGCCTGCCCCTCAAGTACCTTTCGCTAAGGCTGTTCTTGTGGAATTTGCAAAGTGATTTTTTAAGACTAAAGAGCGCTACGATGAAAAAGGAAATATCCTAGGTTAAAAACTGGAAAGAAGCTTTCTGAGAAACTGCTTTGTATTCTGTTACTTCATCTCACAGAGTTACGGCTTTCCCCTCAAGAAGCCTTTCGCTAGGACTGTTCTTGTTAAATTTACAAAGTGATATTTGGAAGCCCGTAGAGGGATATGGTGAAAAAGGAAATATTTTCCGTTAAACACTGGAAAGAATCTTTCTGAAAAACTCCTTTGTGGTCTGTTAATTCATCTCACAGAGTTACAGCTTTCTCCTCAAGAAACCATTCGCTAAGACTGTTCTTGTGGAATTTGCAAGGAGATATTTGGAAGTCCTTAGAGGGCTATGGTTGAAAAGGAACAATCTTCCGTTAACAACTCTAAAGAAGCTTTCTGAGAAACTGCTTTGTGTTCTGTTAATTCATCACACAGAGATACAGCTTTCCCCTCAAGAAGACTTTCGCTAAGACTGTTCTTGTGAAATTTGCAAAGTGATATTTGGAAGCCCATCGGGGGCTATTGTGTAAAAGGAAACATCTTCAGTTAAAAACTGGAAAGAATCTTTCTGAGAAACTGCTTGGTGTTCTGTTAATTCATCTCAGAGTTACAGCGTTCCCCTCAAGACGCCTTTCGCTAAGGCTGTTCTTGTGGAAATTGCTAAGTGGTATTTGGAAGCTCGTAAAGTCTATGGTGACAATGGAAATATCTTCAGCTACCTGCTTGAAAGAAGCTTTCTGAGAAACTGCTTTGTGTTCTGTTAATTCATCTCACAGAGTTACAGCTTTCCCCTCAAGAAGCCTTTCACTAAGTCTATTCATGTGGAATTTGCAAAGTGATATTTCGAAGCCCATAGAGTGCTACGATGCAAATGGCAATATCCTAAGATAAAAACCGAAAATAACCTGTCTGAGAAACTGCTTTGTGTTCTGTTAGTTCATCTCACAGAGTTACAGCTTTCCCCTCAAGAGGCCGTTGACTAAGACTGTTCTTGTGAAATTTGCAATGTTATATTTGGGAGACCATAGAGGGCTATGGTGAAAAAGGAAATATCTTCCGTTAAAAACTGGAAAGAAGCTTTCTGAGAAACTGCCTTGTGTTCTGTTAATTAATCTCACTGAGTTACAGCTTTCCCCTCAAGAACCATTTCGCTAAGACTGTTCTTGTGTGATTTGCAAAGTGATATTTGGAAGCCCACAGAGGGCTGTGGTGAAAAGGGAAATATCTTCTGTTACAAACTGGAAAGAAGCTTTCTGAGAAACTGCTTTGTGTTCTGTAAATTCATCTCTCAGGGTTACAGCTTTCCCCTCAGGAAGCCTTTCGCTAAGACTGTTCTTGTGGAATTTGCAATGTGATATTTGGAGGATCATAGAGGGCTATGGTGAAAAAGGAAATATCTTCCGTTAAAAACAGGAAAGAGGCTTTCTGACCAACTGCTTTCTGTTCTGATAATTAAACTCACAGAGTTACAGCTTTCCCCTCAAGAAGCCTTTCGCTTAGACTTAGACTGTTTTTGTGGAAATTGGAAAGTGATACTTAGAATCCCATAGAGGGCTATGGTGAAAAAGGAAATATCCTAAGATAATACTGAAAAGAAGCTTTATGAAAAACTACATTGTGTTCTGTTAATTCATCTCACAGACTTACAGCTTTCCCCTCAAGAAGCCTCTCTCTAACACTGTCCTCGTGGAATTTGCAAAGTGATATTTGGAAGCCCGTAGAGGGCTACGGTTAAAAAGGAAACATCTTCCGTTATAAACTGGAAAGAAGCTTTCTGAGAAACTGCTTTGTGTTGTGTTAATTCATCTCACACAGTTACAGCTTTCCCCTCAAGAAGCCTTTGGCTGAGACTGTTCTTGTGGAATTTGCAAAGTGATATTTGGAGGCCCATAGGGGGTATGGTGAAAAAGGAAATAACTTCCGATAAAAACTGGAAAGAGGCTTTCTGAGAAACTACTTTGTGTTCTGTCAACTCATCTCACAGAGTTACAGCTTTCCCCTCAGGTAGCCGTTCGCTAAGACTGTTCTTGTGGAGTTTGCAAAGTGATATTTGGAAGCCCATAGAGGGCTATGGTGAAAAGGAAATATCTTCCGTTATAAACTGGAAAGAGGCTTTCTGAGAAACTGCTCTGTGTTCTGTTAATTCGTCTCACACAGTTACAGCGTTCCCCTCAAGAAGCCTTTCGCTAAGGCTCTTCTTGTGGGATTTGCAAAGTGATATTTGGAAGCCCCTAGAGGGCTATGGTGAAAAAGGAAATATCTTCAGTGAAAAACGGGATAGAAACTTTCTGAGAGACTGCTTTGTGTTCTGTTTATTCATCACACTGTGTTAGACCTTTCCCCTCAAGAAGCCTTTGGGAAAGACTGTTCTTGTGGAATTTGCAAAGTGATATTTGGAAGCCCATAATTTGCCATGGTGAAAAAGAAAATATCATCAGTTGAAAACTGGAAAGAAGCTTTCTGAGAGACTGCTTTGTGTTCTGTTAATTCATCTCACAATGTTACAGCTTTCCCCTCAAGAAGCCTTTCGCTAAGACTGTTCTTGTCTAATTTGCAAAGTGTTATTTGGAAGCCCATAGAGGGCTATGGTGAAAAAGGATATGTCTTAAGATAAAAACTGAAAAGAAGCTTTCTGAGAAACTGCTTTGTGTTCGTTTAATTCATCTCACAGAGTTACACATTTCCCCTCAAGAAGCCGTTCACTGAGACTGTTCTTGTGGAATTTGCAAAGTGATATTCGAAGCCCATAGAGGGCTTTGACGAAAACGGAAATATCCTAAGAAGAAAACTGAAAAGAAACTTTCTGAGAAACTGCATTGTGTTCTCTTAGTTCATCTCAGAGAGTTACAGCTTTCCCCTCAAGAAGCCGTTCCCTAAGACTGTTCTTTTGAAATTCGCAAAGTGATATTTGGAAGCCCATAGAAAGCTATTGTGAAAAAGGAAATATCTTCCGTTAAAAACTGGAAAGAAGCTTCCTGAGAAACTGCCGTATGTTCTGTGAATACATCTTAGCAAATTACAGCTTTCCCCTGAAGAAGCCCTTCGCTGAGACTGTTCTTGTGGAATTTGCAAAGCGATATTTGGAAGCCTATAGAGAGCAATGGTGAAAAAGGAAATATTTTCCGTTAAAAACTGGAAAGAAGCTTTGTGAGAAACTGCCTTGTGTTCTGTTAATTCACCTCAGAGAGTTACAGCTTTCACCTCAAGAAGACTCTCATTAAGACTGTTCTTGTGGAACTTGCAAAGTGATATTTGAAAGCCCATAGAGGGGTCTGTTGAAAAAGGAAATATCCTAAGATAAAAACTGAAAAGAAGCTTTCTGAGAAACTGCTTTGTGTTCTCATCATTGATCTCACAGAGTTACAGCTTTCTCCTCAAGAAGCTTTTCGCTAAGGCTGTTCTTGTGGAATTTGCAAAGTGATTTTTTAAGCCTACAGAGGGCTACGGTGAAAAAGGAAATATCTTCCGTTAAAAACTGGAAAGAAGCCTGCTGAGAAACGGCTTTGTGTTCTGTTAATTCAACTCACAGAGTTACAGCATTCCCCTCAAGTGGCATTTCGCTAAGACTGTTCTTCTGGAATTTGCAAAGTGATATTTGGAAGCCCATAGAGGGTTATGGTGAAAAAGGAAATATTTTCCGTCAAACACTGGAAAGAATCTTTCTGAAAAACTGCTTTGTGGTCTGTTAATTCATCTCACAGAGTTACAGCTTTCTCCCCAAGACACCATTCGCTAAGACTGTTCTTGTGGTATTTGAAAGGTGATATTTGGAATCCATAGAGGGCTATGCTGAAAAAGGATCTATCTTCCGTTAAAAACTGTAAAGAACTTTCTGAGAAACTGCTTTGTGTTCTGTTAATTCATGTCACAGAGTTCCAGCTTTCGCCTCAAGAAGCCTTTCGCTAAGGCTGTTCTTGTGGAATTTGCTAAGTGATATTTGGAAGCTCCTAAGGGCTACGGTGAAAATGGCAATATCCTAAGATAAAAACCGATAGAAGCTGTCTGAGAAACTGCTTTGTGTTCTGTTATTTCATCTCACAGAGTTAAAGCTTTCCCCTCAAGAGGACTTTGACTAAGTCTGTTATTGTGAAATTTGCAATGTTATATTTGGGAGACCATCGAGTGCTATGTTGAAAAAGGAAATATCTTCCGTTAAAAACTGGAAAGAAGCTTTCTGAGAAACTGCTTTGTGTTCTGTTAATTCATCTCACAGAGTTACAGCTTTTCCCTCAAGAAGCCTTTCGCTAAGACTCTTCTTGTGGAATTTGCAAGGTGATATTTGAAAGCCCATAGAGGGCTATGGTGAAAATGGAAATATCGTAAGAGAAAAACCAAAAAGAATCTTTCTCAGAAACTGCTTTGTTTTCTGTTGGTTCATCTCACAGAGTTAGAGATTTACCCTCAAGCATCCGTTCACTAAGACTGTTCTAGTGAAATTTGCAAAGTGATATTTGGAATCCCATAGAGGGTTACGGTGAAAAAGGAAATATCTTCAGTTAAAAACTGGAAAGAAGGTTTCTGAGAAACTGCTTTGTTTTCTGTTAATTCATTCCACAGACTTACAGGTTTCCCATCAAGAAGCCTTTCGCTGAGACTGTTCTCGTGGAATTTGCAAAGTGATATTTGGAAGCCCATAGAGAGCTATGGTGAAAAAGGAAATATCCTAAGATAAAAACTGAAATGAAGCTTTCTGGGAAACTTCTTTGTGTTCTGTTAATTCATCTCACATATTTACAGCTTTCCTCTCAAGAAGCCTTTCTCTAAGACTGTTCTTGTGGAATTTGCAAAGTGATATTTCGAAACCCTTAGACGGCTATGGTGAAAATGGAAGTATCCTAAGGCAAAAACAGTAAAGAAGCTTTCTGAGAAACTGCTTTGTATTCTGTTAGTTAACTCACAAATTTACAGCCTGCCCCTCAAGTACCTTTCGCTAAGGCTGTTCTTGTGGAATTTGCAAAGTGATTTTTTAAGACTAAAGAGCGCTACGATGAAAAAGGAAATATCCTAGGTTAAAAACTGGAAAGAAGCTTTCTGAGAAACTGCTTTGTATTCTGTTACTTCATCTCACAGAGTTACGGCTTTCCCCTCAAGAAGCCTTTCGCTAGGACTGTTCTTGTTAAATTTACAAAGTGATATTTGGAAGCCCGTAGAGGGATATGGTGAAAAAGGAAATATTTTCCGTTAAACACTGGAAAGAATCTTTCTGAAAAACTCCTTTGTGGTCTGTTAATTCATCTCACAGAGTTACAGCTTTCTCCTCAAGAAACCATTCGCTAAGACTGTTCTTGTGGAATTTGCAAGGAGATATTTGGAAGTCCTTAGAGGGCTATGGTTGAAAAGGAACAATCTTCCGTTAACAACTCTAAAGAAGCTTTCTGAGAAACTGCTTTGTGTTCTGTTAATTCATCACACAGAGATACAGCTTTCCCCTCAAGAAGACTTTCGCTAAGACTGTTCTTGTGAAATTTGCAAAGTGATATTTGGAAGCCCATCGGGGGCTATTGTGTAAAAGGAAACATCTTCAGTTAAAAACTGGAAAGAATCTTTCTGAGAAACTGCTTGGTGTTCTGTTAATTCATCTCAGAGTTACAGCGTTCCCCTCAAGACGCCTTTCGCTAAGGCTGTTCTTGTGGAAATTGCTAAGTGGTATTTGGAAGCTCGTAAAGTCTATGGTGACAATGGAAATATCTTCAGCTACCTGCTTGAAAGAAGCTTTCTGAGAAACTGCTTTGTGTTCTGTTAATTCATCTCACAGAGTTACAGCTTTCCCCTCAAGAAGCCTTTCACTAAGTCTATTCATGTGGAATTTGCAAAGTGATATTTCGAAGCCCATAGAGTGCTACGATGCAAATGGCAATATCCTAAGATAAAAACCGAAAATAACCTGTCTGAGAAACTGCTTTGTGTTCTGTTAGTTCATCTCACAGAGTTACAGCTTTCCCCTCAAGAGGCCGTTGACTAAGACTGTTCTTGTGAAATTTGCAATGTTATATTTGGGAGACCATAGAGGGCTATGGTGAAAAAGGAAATATCTTCCGTTAAAAACTGGAAAGAAGCTTTCTGAGAAACTGCCTTGTGTTCTGTTAATTAATCTCACTGAGTTACAGCTTTCCCCTCAAGAACCATTTCGCTAAGACTGTTCTTGTGTGATTTGCAAAGTGATATTTGGAAGCCCACAGAGGGCTGTGGTGAAAAGGGAAATATCTTCTGTTACAAACTGGAAAGAAGCTTTCTGAGAAACTGCTTTGTGTTCTGTAAATTCATCTCTCAGGGTTACAGCTTTCCCCTCAGGAAGCCTTTCGCTAAGACTGTTCTTGTGGAATTTGCAATGTGATATTTGGAGGATCATAGAGGGCTATGGTGAAAAAGGAAATATCTTCCGTTAAAAACAGGAAAGAGGCTTTCTGACCAACTGCTTTCTGTTCTGATAATTAAACTCACAGAGTTACAGCTTTCCCCTCAAGAAGCCTTTCGCTTAGACTTAGACTGTTTTTGTGGAAATTGGAAAGTGATACTTAGAATCCCATAGAGGGCTATGGTGAAAAAGGAAATATCCTAAGATAATACTGAAAAGAAGCTTTATGAAAAACTACATTGTGTTCTGTTAATTCATCTCACAGACTTACAGCTTTCCCCTCAAGAAGCCTCTCTCTAACACTGTCCTCGTGGAATTTGCAAAGTGATATTTGGAAGCCCGTAGAGGGCTACGGTTAAAAAGGAAACATCTTCCGTTATAAACTGGAAAGAAGCTTTCTGAGAAACTGCTTTGTGTTGTGTTAATTCATCTCACACAGTTACAGCTTTCCCCTCAAGAAGCCTTTGGCTGAGACTGTTCTTGTGGAATTTGCAAAGTGATATTTGGAGGCCCATAGGGGGTATGGTGAAAAAGGAAATAACTTCCGATAAAAACTGGAAAGAGGCTTTCTGAGAAACTACTTTGTGTTCTGTCAACTCATCTCACAGAGTTACAGCTTTCCCCTCAGGTAGCCGTTCGCTAAGACTGTTCTTGTGGAGTTTGCAAAGTGATATTTGGAAGCCCATAGAGGGCTATGGTGAAAAGGAAATATCTTCCGTTATAAACTGGAAAGAGGCTTTCTGAGAAACTGCTCTGTGTTCTGTTAATTCGTCTCACACAGTTACAGCGTTCCCCTCAAGAAGCCTTTCGCTAAGGCTCTTCTTGTGGGATTTGCAAAGTGATATTTGGAAGCCCCTAGAGGGCTATGGTGAAAAAGGAAATATCTTCAGTGAAAAACGGGATAGAAACTTTCTGAGAGACTGCTTTGTGTTCTGTTTATTCATCACACTGTGTTAGACCTTTCCCCTCAAGAAGCCTTTGGGAAAGACTGTTCTTGTGGAATTTGCAAAGTGATATTTGGAAGCCCATAATTTGCCATGGTGAAAAAGAAAATATCATCAGTTGAAAACTGGAAAGAAGCTTTCTGAGAGACTGCTTTGTGTTCTGTTAATTCATCTCACAATGTTACAGCTTTCCCCTCAAGAAGCCTTTCGCTAAGACTGTTCTTGTCTAATTTGCAAAGTGTTATTTGGAAGCCCATAGAGGGCTATGGTGAAAAAGGATATGTCTTAAGATAAAAACTGAAAAGAAGCTTTCTGAGAAACTGCTTTGTGTTCGTTTAATTCATCTCACAGAGTTACACATTTCCCCTCAAGAAGCCGTTCACTGAGACTGTTCTTGTGGAATTTGCAAAGTGATATTCGAAGCCCATAGAGGGCTTTGACGAAAACGGAAATATCCTAAGAAGAAAACTGAAAAGAAACTTTCTGAGAAACTGCATTGTGTTCTCTTAGTTCATCTCAGAGAGTTACAGCTTTCCCCTCAAGAAGCCGTTCCCTAAGACTGTTCTTTTGAAATTCGCAAAGTGATATTTGGAAGCCCATAGAAAGCTATTGTGAAAAAGGAAATATCTTCCGTTAAAAACTGGAAAGAAGCTTCCTGAGAAACTGCCGTATGTTCTGTGAATACATCTTAGCAAATTACAGCTTTCCCCTGAAGAAGCCCTTCGCTGAGACTGTTCTTGTGGAATTTGCAAAGCGATATTTGGAAGCCTATAGAGAGCAATGGTGAAAAAGGAAATATTTTCCGTTAAAAACTGGAAAGAAGCTTTGTGAGAAACTGCCTTGTGTTCTGTTAATTCACCTCAGAGAGTTACAGCTTTCACCTCAAGAAGACTCTCATTAAGACTGTTCTTGTGGAACTTGCAAAGTGATATTTGAAAGCCCATAGAGGGGTCTGTTGAAAAAGGAAATATCCTAAGATAAAAACTGAAAAGAAGCTTTCTGAGAAACTGCTTTGTGTTCTCATCATTGATCTCACAGAGTTACAGCTTTCTCCTCAAGAAGCTTTTCGCTAAGGCTGTTCTTGTGGAATTTGCAAAGTGATTTTTTAAGCCTACAGAGGGCTACGGTGAAAAAGGAAATATCTTCCGTTAAAAACTGGAAAGAAGCCTGCTGAGAAACGGCTTTGTGTTCTGTTAATTCAACTCACAGAGTTACAGCATTCCCCTCAAGTGGCATTTCGCTAAGACTGTTCTTCTGGAATTTGCAAAGTGATATTTGGAAGCCCATAGAGGGTTATGGTGAAAAAGGAAATATTTTCCGTCAAACACTGGAAAGAATCTTTCTGAAAAACTGCTTTGTGGTCTGTTAATTCATCTCACAGAGTTACAGCTTTCTCCCCAAGACACCATTCGCTAAGACTGTTCTTGTGGTATTTGAAAGGTGATATTTGGAATCCATAGAGGGCTATGCTGAAAAAGGATCTATCTTCCGTTAAAAACTGTAAAGAACTTTCTGAGAAACTGCTTTGTGTTCTGTTAATTCATGTCACAGAGTTCCAGCTTTCGCCTCAAGAAGCCTTTCGCTAAGGCTGTTCTTGTGGAATTTGCTAAGTGATATTTGGAAGCTCCTAAGGGCTACGGTGAAAATGGCAATATCCTAAGATAAAAACCGATAGAAGCTGTCTGAGAAACTGCTTTGTGTTCTGTTATTTCATCTCACAGAGTTAAAGCTTTCCCCTCAAGAGGACTTTGACTAAGTCTGTTATTGTGAAATTTGCAATGTTATATTTGGGAGACCATCGAGTGCTATGTTGAAAAAGGAAATATCTTCCGTTAAAAACTGGAAAGAAGCTTTCTGAGAAACTGCTTTGTGTTCTGTTAATTCATCTCACAGAGTTACAGCTTTTCCCTCAAGAAGCCTTTCGCTAAGACTCTTCTTGTGGAATTTGCAAGGTGATATTTGAAAGCCCATAGAGGGCTATGGTGAAAATGGAAATATCGTAAGAGAAAAACCAAAAAGAATCTTTCTCAGAAACTGCTTTGTTTTCTGTTAGTTCATCTCACAGAGTTAGAGATTTACCCTCAAGCATCCGTTCACTAAGACTGTTCTAGTGAAATTTGCAAAGTGATATTTGGAATCCCATAGAGGGTTACGGTGAAAAAGGAAATATCTTCAGTTAAAAACTGGAAAGAAGGTTTCTGAGAAACTGCTTTGTTTTCTGTTAATTCATTCCACAGACTTACAGGTTTCCCATCAAGAAGCCTTTCGCTGAGACTGTTCTCGTGGAATTTGCAAAGTGATATTTGGAAGCCCATAGAGAGCTATGGTGAAAAAGGAAATATCCTAAGATAAAAACTGAAATGAAGCTTTCTGGGAAACTTCTTTGTGTTCTGTTAATTCATCTCACATATTTACAGCTTTCCTCTCAAGAAGCCTTTCTCTAAGACTGTTCTTGTGGAATTTGCAAAGTGATATTTCGAAACCCTTAGACGGCTATGGTGAAAATGGAAGTATCCTAAGGCAAAAACAGTAAAGAAGCTTTCTGAGAAACTGCTTTGTATTCTGTTAGTTAACTCACAAATTTACAGCCTGCCCCTCAAGTACCTTTCGCTAAGGCTGTTCTTGTGGAATTTGCAAAGTGATTTTTTAAGACTAAAGAGCGCTACGATGAAAAAGGAAATATCCTAGGTTAAAAACTGGAAAGAAGCTTTCTGAGAAACTGCTTTGTATTCTGTTACTTCATCTCACAGAGTTACGGCTTTCCCCTCAAGAAGCCTTTCGCTAGGACTGTTCTTGTTAAATTTACAAAGTGATATTTGGAAGCCCGTAGAGGGATATGGTGAAAAAGGAAATATTTTCCGTTAAACACTGGAAAGAATCTTTCTGAAAAACTCCTTTGTGGTCTGTTAATTCATCTCACAGAGTTACAGCTTTCTCCTCAAGAAACCATTCGCTAAGACTGTTCTTGTGGAATTTGCAAGGAGATATTTGGAAGTCCTTAGAGGGCTATGGTTGAAAAGGAACAATCTTCCGTTAACAACTCTAAAGAAGCTTTCTGAGAAACTGCTTTGTGTTCTGTTAATTCATCACACAGAGATACAGCTTTCCCCTCAAGAAGACTTTCGCTAAGACTGTTCTTGTGAAATTTGCAAAGTGATATTTGGAAGCCCATCGGGGGCTATTGTGTAAAAGGAAACATCTTCAGTTAAAAACTGGAAAGAATCTTTCTGAGAAACTGCTTGGTGTTCTGTTAATTCATCTCAGAGTTACAGCGTTCCCCTCAAGACGCCTTTCGCTAAGGCTGTTCTTGTGGAAATTGCTAAGTGGTATTTGGAAGCTCGTAAAGTCTATGGTGACAATGGAAATATCTTCAGCTACCTGCTTGAAAGAAGCTTTCTGAGAAACTGCTTTGTGTTCTGTTAATTCATCTCACAGAGTTACAGCTTTCCCCTCAAGAAGCCTTTCACTAAGTCTATTCATGTGGAATTTGCAAAGTGATATTTCGAAGCCCATAGAGTGCTACGATGCAAATGGCAATATCCTAAGATAAAAACCGAAAATAACCTGTCTGAGAAACTGCTTTGTGTTCTGTTAGTTCATCTCACAGAGTTACAGCTTTCCCCTCAAGAGGCCGTTGACTAAGACTGTTCTTGTGAAATTTGCAATGTTATATTTGGGAGACCATAGAGGGCTATGGTGAAAAAGGAAATATCTTCCGTTAAAAACTGGAAAGAAGCTTTCTGAGAAACTGCCTTGTGTTCTGTTAATTAATCTCACTGAGTTACAGCTTTCCCCTCAAGAACCATTTCGCTAAGACTGTTCTTGTGTGATTTGCAAAGTGATATTTGGAAGCCCACAGAGGGCTGTGGTGAAAAGGGAAATATCTTCTGTTACAAACTGGAAAGAAGCTTTCTGAGAAACTGCTTTGTGTTCTGTAAATTCATCTCTCAGGGTTACAGCTTTCCCCTCAGGAAGCCTTTCGCTAAGACTGTTCTTGTGGAATTTGCAATGTGATATTTGGAGGATCATAGAGGGCTATGGTGAAAAAGGAAATATCTTCCGTTAAAAACAGGAAAGAGGCTTTCTGACCAACTGCTTTCTGTTCTGATAATTAAACTCACAGAGTTACAGCTTTCCCCTCAAGAAGCCTTTCGCTTAGACTTAGACTGTTTTTGTGGAAATTGGAAAGTGATACTTAGAATCCCATAGAGGGCTATGGTGAAAAAGGAAATATCCTAAGATAATACTGAAAAGAAGCTTTATGAAAAACTACATTGTGTTCTGTTAATTCATCTCACAGACTTACAGCTTTCCCCTCAAGAAGCCTCTCTCTAACACTGTCCTCGTGGAATTTGCAAAGTGATATTTGGAAGCCCGTAGAGGGCTACGGTTAAAAAGGAAACATCTTCCGTTATAAACTGGAAAGAAGCTTTCTGAGAAACTGCTTTGTGTTGTGTTAATTCATCTCACACAGTTACAGCTTTCCCCTCAAGAAGCCTTTGGCTGAGACTGTTCTTGTGGAATTTGCAAAGTGATATTTGGAGGCCCATAGGGGGTATGGTGAAAAAGGAAATAACTTCCGATAAAAACTGGAAAGAGGCTTTCTGAGAAACTACTTTGTGTTCTGTCAACTCATCTCACAGAGTTACAGCTTTCCCCTCAGGTAGCCGTTCGCTAAGACTGTTCTTGTGGAGTTTGCAAAGTGATATTTGGAAGCCCATAGAGGGCTATGGTGAAAAGGAAATATCTTCCGTTATAAACTGGAAAGAGGCTTTCTGAGAAACTGCTCTGTGTTCTGTTAATTCGTCTCACACAGTTACAGCGTTCCCCTCAAGAAGCCTTTCGCTAAGGCTCTTCTTGTGGGATTTGCAAAGTGATATTTGGAAGCCCCTAGAGGGCTATGGTGAAAAAGGAAATATCTTCAGTGAAAAACGGGATAGAAACTTTCTGAGAGACTGCTTTGTGTTCTGTTTATTCATCACACTGTGTTAGACCTTTCCCCTCAAGAAGCCTTTGGGAAAGACTGTTCTTGTGGAATTTGCAAAGTGATATTTGGAAGCCCATAATTTGCCATGGTGAAAAAGAAAATATCATCAGTTGAAAACTGGAAAGAAGCTTTCTGAGAGACTGCTTTGTGTTCTGTTAATTCATCTCACAATGTTACAGCTTTCCCCTCAAGAAGCCTTTCGCTAAGACTGTTCTTGTCTAATTTGCAAAGTGTTATTTGGAAGCCCATAGAGGGCTATGGTGAAAAAGGATATGTCTTAAGATAAAAACTGAAAAGAAGCTTTCTGAGAAACTGCTTTGTGTTCGTTTAATTCATCTCACAGAGTTACACATTTCCCCTCAAGAAGCCGTTCACTGAGACTGTTCTTGTGGAATTTGCAAAGTGATATTCGAAGCCCATAGAGGGCTTTGACGAAAACGGAAATATCCTAAGAAGAAAACTGAAAAGAAACTTTCTGAGAAACTGCATTGTGTTCTCTTAGTTCATCTCAGAGAGTTACAGCTTTCCCCTCAAGAAGCCGTTCCCTAAGACTGTTCTTTTGAAATTCGCAAAGTGATATTTGGAAGCCCATAGAAAGCTATTGTGAAAAAGGAAATATCTTCCGTTAAAAACTGGAAAGAAGCTTCCTGAGAAACTGCCGTATGTTCTGTGAATACATCTTAGCAAATTACAGCTTTCCCCTGAAGAAGCCCTTCGCTGAGACTGTTCTTGTGGAATTTGCAAAGCGATATTTGGAAGCCTATAGAGAGCAATGGTGAAAAAGGAAATATTTTCCGTTAAAAACTGGAAAGAAGCTTTGTGAGAAACTGCCTTGTGTTCTGTTAATTCACCTCAGAGAGTTACAGCTTTCACCTCAAGAAGACTCTCATTAAGACTGTTCTTGTGGAACTTGCAAAGTGATATTTGAAAGCCCATAGAGGGGTCTGTTGAAAAAGGAAATATCCTAAGATAAAAACTGAAAAGAAGCTTTCTGAGAAACTGCTTTGTGTTCTCATCATTGATCTCACAGAGTTACAGCTTTCTCCTCAAGAAGCTTTTCGCTAAGGCTGTTCTTGTGGAATTTGCAAAGTGATTTTTTAAGCCTACAGAGGGCTACGGTGAAAAAGGAAATATCTTCCGTTAAAAACTGGAAAGAAGCCTGCTGAGAAACGGCTTTGTGTTCTGTTAATTCAACTCACAGAGTTACAGCATTCCCCTCAAGTGGCATTTCGCTAAGACTGTTCTTCTGGAATTTGCAAAGTGATATTTGGAAGCCCATAGAGGGTTATGGTGAAAAAGGAAATATTTTCCGTCAAACACTGGAAAGAATCTTTCTGAAAAACTGCTTTGTGGTCTGTTAATTCATCTCACAGAGTTACAGCTTTCTCCCCAAGACACCATTCGCTAAGACTGTTCTTGTGGTATTTGAAAGGTGATATTTGGAATCCATAGAGGGCTATGCTGAAAAAGGATCTATCTTCCGTTAAAAACTGTAAAGAACTTTCTGAGAAACTGCTTTGTGTTCTGTTAATTCATGTCACAGAGTTCCAGCTTTCGCCTCAAGAAGCCTTTCGCTAAGGCTGTTCTTGTGGAATTTGCTAAGTGATATTTGGAAGCTCCTAAGGGCTACGGTGAAAATGGCAATATCCTAAGATAAAAACCGATAGAAGCTGTCTGAGAAACTGCTTTGTGTTCTGTTATTTCATCTCACAGAGTTAAAGCTTTCCCCTCAAGAGGACTTTGACTAAGTCTGTTATTGTGAAATTTGCAATGTTATATTTGGGAGACCATCGAGTGCTATGTTGAAAAAGGAAATATCTTCCGTTAAAAACTGGAAAGAAGCTTTCTGAGAAACTGCTTTGTGTTCTGTTAATTCATCTCACAGAGTTACAGCTTTTCCCTCAAGAAGCCTTTCGCTAAGACTCTTCTTGTGGAATTTGCAAGGTGATATTTGAAAGCCCATAGAGGGCTATGGTGAAAATGGAAATATCGTAAGAGAAAAACCAAAAAGAATCTTTCTCAGAAACTGCTTTGTTTTCTGTTAGTTCATCTCACAGAGTTAGAGATTTACCCTCAAGCATCCGTTCACTAAGACTGTTCTAGTGAAATTTGCAAAGTGATATTTGGAATCCCATAGAGGGTTACGGTGAAAAAGGAAATATCTTCAGTTAAAAACTGGAAAGAAGGTTTCTGAGAAACTGCTTTGTTTTCTGTTAATTCATTCCACAGACTTACAGGTTTCCCATCAAGAAGCCTTTCGCTGAGACTGTTCTCGTGGAATTTGCAAAGTGATATTTGGAAGCCCATAGAGAGCTATGGTGAAAAAGGAAATATCCTAAGATAAAAACTGAAATGAAGCTTTCTGGGAAACTTCTTTGTGTTCTGTTAATTCATCTCACATATTTACAGCTTTCCTCTCAAGAAGCCTTTCTCTAAGACTGTTCTTGTGGAATTTGCAAAGTGATATTTCGAAACCCTTAGACGGCTATGGTGAAAATGGAAGTATCCTAAGGCAAAAACAGTAAAGAAGCTTTCTGAGAAACTGCTTTGTATTCTGTTAGTTAACTCACAAATTTACAGCCTGCCCCTCAAGTACCTTTCGCTAAGGCTGTTCTTGTGGAATTTGCAAAGTGATTTTTTAAGACTAAAGAGCGCTACGATGAAAAAGGAAATATCCTAGGTTAAAAACTGGAAAGAAGCTTTCTGAGAAACTGCTTTGTATTCTGTTACTTCATCTCACAGAGTTACGGCTTTCCCCTCAAGAAGCCTTTCGCTAGGACTGTTCTTGTTAAATTTACAAAGTGATATTTGGAAGCCCGTAGAGGGATATGGTGAAAAAGGAAATATTTTCCGTTAAACACTGGAAAGAATCTTTCTGAAAAACTCCTTTGTGGTCTGTTAATTCATCTCACAGAGTTACAGCTTTCTCCTCAAGAAACCATTCGCTAAGACTGTTCTTGTGGAATTTGCAAGGAGATATTTGGAAGTCCTTAGAGGGCTATGGTTGAAAAGGAACAATCTTCCGTTAACAACTCTAAAGAAGCTTTCTGAGAAACTGCTTTGTGTTCTGTTAATTCATCACACAGAGATACAGCTTTCCCCTCAAGAAGACTTTCGCTAAGACTGTTCTTGTGAAATTTGCAAAGTGATATTTGGAAGCCCATCGGGGGCTATTGTGTAAAAGGAAACATCTTCAGTTAAAAACTGGAAAGAATCTTTCTGAGAAACTGCTTGGTGTTCTGTTAATTCATCTCAGAGTTACAGCGTTCCCCTCAAGACGCCTTTCGCTAAGGCTGTTCTTGTGGAAATTGCTAAGTGGTATTTGGAAGCTCGTAAAGTCTATGGTGACAATGGAAATATCTTCAGCTACCTGCTTGAAAGAAGCTTTCTGAGAAACTGCTTTGTGTTCTGTTAATTCATCTCACAGAGTTACAGCTTTCCCCTCAAGAAGCCTTTCACTAAGTCTATTCATGTGGAATTTGCAAAGTGATATTTCGAAGCCCATAGAGTGCTACGATGCAAATGGCAATATCCTAAGATAAAAACCGAAAATAACCTGTCTGAGAAACTGCTTTGTGTTCTGTTAGTTCATCTCACAGAGTTACAGCTTTCCCCTCAAGAGGCCGTTGACTAAGACTGTTCTTGTGAAATTTGCAATGTTATATTTGGGAGACCATAGAGGGCTATGGTGAAAAAGGAAATATCTTCCGTTAAAAACTGGAAAGAAGCTTTCTGAGAAACTGCCTTGTGTTCTGTTAATTAATCTCACTGAGTTACAGCTTTCCCCTCAAGAACCATTTCGCTAAGACTGTTCTTGTGTGATTTGCAAAGTGATATTTGGAAGCCCACAGAGGGCTGTGGTGAAAAGGGAAATATCTTCTGTTACAAACTGGAAAGAAGCTTTCTGAGAAACTGCTTTGTGTTCTGTAAATTCATCTCTCAGGGTTACAGCTTTCCCCTCAGGAAGCCTTTCGCTAAGACTGTTCTTGTGGAATTTGCAATGTGATATTTGGAGGATCATAGAGGGCTATGGTGAAAAAGGAAATATCTTCCGTTAAAAACAGGAAAGAGGCTTTCTGACCAACTGCTTTCTGTTCTGATAATTAAACTCACAGAGTTACAGCTTTCCCCTCAAGAAGCCTTTCGCTTAGACTTAGACTGTTTTTGTGGAAATTGGAAAGTGATACTTAGAATCCCATAGAGGGCTATGGTGAAAAAGGAAATATCCTAAGATAATACTGAAAAGAAGCTTTATGAAAAACTACATTGTGTTCTGTTAATTCATCTCACAGACTTACAGCTTTCCCCTCAAGAAGCCTCTCTCTAACACTGTCCTCGTGGAATTTGCAAAGTGATATTTGGAAGCCCGTAGAGGGCTACGGTTAAAAAGGAAACATCTTCCGTTATAAACTGGAAAGAAGCTTTCTGAGAAACTGCTTTGTGTTGTGTTAATTCATCTCACACAGTTACAGCTTTCCCCTCAAGAAGCCTTTGGCTGAGACTGTTCTTGTGGAATTTGCAAAGTGATATTTGGAGGCCCATAGGGGGTATGGTGAAAAAGGAAATAACTTCCGATAAAAACTGGAAAGAGGCTTTCTGAGAAACTACTTTGTGTTCTGTCAACTCATCTCACAGAGTTACAGCTTTCCCCTCAGGTAGCCGTTCGCTAAGACTGTTCTTGTGGAGTTTGCAAAGTGATATTTGGAAGCCCATAGAGGGCTATGGTGAAAAGGAAATATCTTCCGTTATAAACTGGAAAGAGGCTTTCTGAGAAACTGCTCTGTGTTCTGTTAATTCGTCTCACACAGTTACAGCGTTCCCCTCAAGAAGCCTTTCGCTAAGGCTCTTCTTGTGGGATTTGCAAAGTGATATTTGGAAGCCCCTAGAGGGCTATGGTGAAAAAGGAAATATCTTCAGTGAAAAACGGGATAGAAACTTTCTGAGAGACTGCTTTGTGTTCTGTTTATTCATCACACTGTGTTAGACCTTTCCCCTCAAGAAGCCTTTGGGAAAGACTGTTCTTGTGGAATTTGCAAAGTGATATTTGGAAGCCCATAATTTGCCATGGTGAAAAAGAAAATATCATCAGTTGAAAACTGGAAAGAAGCTTTCTGAGAGACTGCTTTGTGTTCTGTTAATTCATCTCACAATGTTACAGCTTTCCCCTCAAGAAGCCTTTCGCTAAGACTGTTCTTGTCTAATTTGCAAAGTGTTATTTGGAAGCCCATAGAGGGCTATGGTGAAAAAGGATATGTCTTAAGATAAAAACTGAAAAGAAGCTTTCTGAGAAACTGCTTTGTGTTCGTTTAATTCATCTCACAGAGTTACACATTTCCCCTCAAGAAGCCGTTCACTGAGACTGTTCTTGTGGAATTTGCAAAGTGATATTCGAAGCCCATAGAGGGCTTTGACGAAAACGGAAATATCCTAAGAAGAAAACTGAAAAGAAACTTTCTGAGAAACTGCATTGTGTTCTCTTAGTTCATCTCAGAGAGTTACAGCTTTCCCCTCAAGAAGCCGTTCCCTAAGACTGTTCTTTTGAAATTCGCAAAGTGATATTTGGAAGCCCATAGAAAGCTATTGTGAAAAAGGAAATATCTTCCGTTAAAAACTGGAAAGAAGCTTCCTGAGAAACTGCCGTATGTTCTGTGAATACATCTTAGCAAATTACAGCTTTCCCCTGAAGAAGCCCTTCGCTGAGACTGTTCTTGTGGAATTTGCAAAGCGATATTTGGAAGCCTATAGAGAGCAATGGTGAAAAAGGAAATATTTTCCGTTAAAAACTGGAAAGAAGCTTTGTGAGAAACTGCCTTGTGTTCTGTTAATTCACCTCAGAGAGTTACAGCTTTCACCTCAAGAAGACTCTCATTAAGACTGTTCTTGTGGAACTTGCAAAGTGATATTTGAAAGCCCATAGAGGGGTCTGTTGAAAAAGGAAATATCCTAAGATAAAAACTGAAAAGAAGCTTTCTGAGAAACTGCTTTGTGTTCTCATCATTGATCTCACAGAGTTACAGCTTTCTCCTCAAGAAGCTTTTCGCTAAGGCTGTTCTTGTGGAATTTGCAAAGTGATTTTTTAAGCCTACAGAGGGCTACGGTGAAAAAGGAAATATCTTCCGTTAAAAACTGGAAAGAAGCCTGCTGAGAAACGGCTTTGTGTTCTGTTAATTCAACTCACAGAGTTACAGCATTCCCCTCAAGTGGCATTTCGCTAAGACTGTTCTTCTGGAATTTGCAAAGTGATATTTGGAAGCCCATAGAGGGTTATGGTGAAAAAGGAAATATTTTCCGTCAAACACTGGAAAGAATCTTTCTGAAAAACTGCTTTGTGGTCTGTTAATTCATCTCACAGAGTTACAGCTTTCTCCCCAAGACACCATTCGCTAAGACTGTTCTTGTGGTATTTGAAAGGTGATATTTGGAATCCATAGAGGGCTATGCTGAAAAAGGATCTATCTTCCGTTAAAAACTGTAAAGAACTTTCTGAGAAACTGCTTTGTGTTCTGTTAATTCATGTCACAGAGTTCCAGCTTTCGCCTCAAGAAGCCTTTCGCTAAGGCTGTTCTTGTGGAATTTGCTAAGTGATATTTGGAAGCTCCTAAGGGCTACGGTGAAAATGGCAATATCCTAAGATAAAAACCGATAGAAGCTGTCTGAGAAACTGCTTTGTGTTCTGTTATTTCATCTCACAGAGTTAAAGCTTTCCCCTCAAGAGGACTTTGACTAAGTCTGTTATTGTGAAATTTGCAATGTTATATTTGGGAGACCATCGAGTGCTATGTTGAAAAAGGAAATATCTTCCGTTAAAAACTGGAAAGAAGCTTTCTGAGAAACTGCTTTGTGTTCTGTTAATTCATCTCACAGAGTTACAGCTTTTCCCTCAAGAAGCCTTTCGCTAAGACTCTTCTTGTGGAATTTGCAAGGTGATATTTGAAAGCCCATAGAGGGCTATGGTGAAAATGGAAATATCGTAAGAGAAAAACCAAAAAGAATCTTTCTCAGAAACTGCTTTGTTTTCTGTTGGTTCATCTCACAGAGTTAGAGATTTACCCTCAAGCATCCGTTCACTAAGACTGTTCTAGTGAAATTTGCAAAGTGATATTTGGAATCCCATAGAGGGTTACGGTGAAAAAGGAAATATCTTCAGTTAAAAACTGGAAAGAAGGTTTCTGAGAAACTGCTTTGTTTTCTGTTAATTCATTCCACAGACTTACAGGTTTCCCATAAAGAAGCCTTTCGCTGAGACTGTTCTCGTGGAATTTGCAAAGTGATATTTGGAAGCCCATAGAGAGCTATGGTGAAAAAGGAAATATCCTAAGATAAAAACTGAAATGAAGCTTTCTGGGAAACTTCTTTGTGTTCTGTTAATTCATCTCACATATTTACAGCTTTCCTCTCAAGAAGCCTTTCTCTAAGACTGTTCTTGTGGAATTTGCAAAGTGATATTTCGAAACCCTTAGACGGCTATGGTGAAAATGGAAGTATCCTAAGGCAAAAACAGTAAAGAAGCTTTCTGAGAAACTGCTTTGTATTCTGTTAGTTAACTCACAAATTTACAGCCTGCCCCTCAAGTACCTTTCGCTAAGGCTGTTCTTGTGGAATTTGCAAAGTGATTTTTTAAGACTAAAGAGCGCTACGATGAAAAAGGAAATATCCTAGGTTAAAAACTGGAAAGAAGCTTTCTGAGAAACTGCTTTGTATTCTGTTACTTCATCTCACAGAGTTACGGCTTTCCCCTCAAGAAGCCTTTCGCTAGGACTGTTCTTGTTAAATTTACAAAGTGATATTTGGAAGCCCGTAGAGGGATATGGTGAAAAAGGAAATATTTTCCGTTAAACACTGGAAAGAATCTTTCTGAAAAACTCCTTTGTGGTCTGTTAATTCATCTCACAGAGTTACAGCTTTCTCCTCAAGAAACCATTCGCTAAGACTGTTCTTGTGGAATTTGCAAGGAGATATTTGGAAGTCCTTAGAGGGCTATGGTTGAAAAGGAACAATCTTCCGTTAACAACTCTAAAGAAGCTTTCTGAGAAACTGCTTTGTGTTCTGTTAATTCATCACACAGAGATACAGCTTTCCCCTCAAGAAGACTTTCGCTAAGACTGTTCTTGTGAAATTTGCAAAGTGATATTTGGAAGCCCATCGGGGGCTATTGTGTAAAAGGAAACATCTTCAGTTAAAAACTGGAAAGAATCTTTCTGAGAAACTGCTTGGTGTTCTGTTAATTCATCTCAGAGTTACAGCGTTCCCCTCAAGACGCCTTTCGCTAAGGCTGTTCTTGTGGAAATTGCTAAGTGGTATTTGGAAGCTCGTAAAGTCTATGGTGACAATGGAAATATCTTCAGCTACCTGCTTGAAAGAAGCTTTCTGAGAAACTGCTTTGTGTTCTGTTAATTCATCTCACAGAGTTACAGCTTTCCCCTCAAGAAGCCTTTCACTAAGTCTATTCATGTGGAATTTGCAAAGTGATATTTCGAAGCCCATAGAGTGCTACGATGCAAATGGCAATATCCTAAGATAAAAACCGAAAATAACCTGTCTGAGAAACTGCTTTGTGTTCTGTTAGTTCATCTCACAGAGTTACAGCTTTCCCCTCAAGAGGCCGTTGACTAAGACTGTTCTTGTGAAATTTGCAATGTTATATTTGGGAGACCATAGAGGGCTATGGTGAAAAAGGAAATATCTTCCGTTAAAAACTGGAAAGAAGCTTTCTGAGAAACTGCCTTGTGTTCTGTTAATTAATCTCACTGAGTTACAGCTTTCCCCTCAAGAACCATTTCGCTAAGACTGTTCTTGTGTGATTTGCAAAGTGATATTTGGAAGCCCACAGAGGGCTGTGGTGAAAAGGGAAATATCTTCTGTTACAAACTGGAAAGAAGCTTTCTGAGAAACTGCTTTGTGTTCTGTAAATTCATCTCTCAGGGTTACAGCTTTCCCCTCAGGAAGCCTTTCGCTAAGACTGTTCTTGTGGAATTTGCAATGTGATATTTGGAGGATCATAGAGGGCTATGGTGAAAAAGGAAATATCTTCCGTTAAAAACAGGAAAGAGGCTTTCTGACCAACTGCTTTCTGTTCTGATAATTAAACTCACAGAGTTACAGCTTTCCCCTCAAGAAGCCTTTCGCTTAGACTTAGACTGTTTTTGTGGAAATTGGAAAGTGATACTTAGAATCCCATAGAGGGCTATGGTGAAAAAGGAAATATCCTAAGATAATACTGAAAAGAAGCTTTATGAAAAACTACATTGTGTTCTGTTAATTCATCTCACAGACTTACAGCTTTCCCCTCAAGAAGCCTCTCTCTAACACTGTCCTCGTGGAATTTGCAAAGTGATATTTGGAAGCCCGTAGAGGGCTACGGTTAAAAAGGAAACATCTTCCGTTATAAACTGGAAAGAAGCTTTCTGAGAAACTGCTTTGTGTTGTGTTAATTCATCTCACACAGTTACAGCTTTCCCCTCAAGAAGCCTTTGGCTGAGACTGTTCTTGTGGAATTTGCAAAGTGATATTTGGAGGCCCATAGGGGGTATGGTGAAAAAGGAAATAACTTCCGATAAAAACTGGAAAGAGGCTTTCTGAGAAACTACTTTGTGTTCTGTCAACTCATCTCACAGAGTTACAGCTTTCCCCTCAGGTAGCCGTTCGCTAAGACTGTTCTTGTGGAGTTTGCAAAGTGATATTTGGAAGCCCATAGAGGGCTATGGTGAAAAGGAAATATCTTCCGTTATAAACTGGAAAGAGGCTTTCTGAGAAACTGCTCTGTGTTCTGTTAATTCGTCTCACACAGTTACAGCGTTCCCCTCAAGAAGCCTTTCGCTAAGGCTCTTCTTGTGGGATTTGCAAAGTGATATTTGGAAGCCCCTAGAGGGCTATGGTGAAAAAGGAAATATCTTCAGTGAAAAACGGGATAGAAACTTTCTGAGAGACTGCTTTGTGTTCTGTTTATTCATCACACTGTGTTAGACCTTTCCCCTCAAGAAGCCTTTGGGAAAGACTGTTCTTGTGGAATTTGCAAAGTGATATTTGGAAGCCCATAATTTGCCATGGTGAAAAAGAAAATATCATCAGTTGAAAACTGGAAAGAAGCTTTCTGAGAGACTGCTTTGTGTTCTGTTAATTCATCTCACAATGTTACAGCTTTCCCCTCAAGAAGCCTTTCGCTAAGACTGTTCTTGTCTAATTTGCAAAGTGTTATTTGGAAGCCCATAGAGGGCTATGGTGAAAAAGGATATGTCTTAAGATAAAAACTGAAAAGAAGCTTTCTGAGAAACTGCTTTGTGTTCGTTTAATTCATCTCACAGAGTTACACATTTCCCCTCAAGAAGCCGTTCACTGAGACTGTTCTTGTGGAATTTGCAAAGTGATATTCGAAGCCCATAGAGGGCTTTGACGAAAACGGAAATATCCTAAGAAGAAAACTGAAAAGAAACTTTCTGAGAAACTGCATTGTGTTCTCTTAGTTCATCTCAGAGAGTTACAGCTTTCCCCTCAAGAAGCCGTTCCCTAAGACTGTTCTTTTGAAATTCGCAAAGTGATATTTGGAAGCCCATAGAAAGCTATTGTGAAAAAGGAAATATCTTCCGTTAAAAACTGGAAAGAAGCTTCCTGAGAAACTGCCGTATGTTCTGTGAATACATCTTAGCAAATTACAGCTTTCCCCTGAAGAAGCCCTTCGCTGAGACTGTTCTTGTGGAATTTGCAAAGCGATATTTGGAAGCCTATAGAGAGCAATGGTGAAAAAGGAAATATTTTCCGTTAAAAACTGGAAAGAAGCTTTGTGAGAAACTGCCTTGTGTTCTGTTAATTCACCTCAGAGAGTTACAGCTTTCACCTCAAGAAGACTCTCATTAAGACTGTTCTTGTGGAACTTGCAAAGTGATATTTGAAAGCCCATAGAGGGGTCTGTTGAAAAAGGAAATATCCTAAGATAAAAACTGAAAAGAAGCTTTCTGAGAAACTGCTTTGTGTTCTCATCATTGATCTCACAGAGTTACAGCTTTCTCCTCAAGAAGCTTTTCGCTAAGGCTGTTCTTGTGGAATTTGCAAAGTGATTTTTTAAGCCTACAGAGGGCTACGGTGAAAAAGGAAATATCTTCCGTTAAAAACTGGAAAGAAGCCTGCTGAGAAACGGCTTTGTGTTCTGTTAATTCAACTCACAGAGTTACAGCATTCCCCTCAAGTGGCATTTCGCTAAGACTGTTCTTCTGGAATTTGCAAAGTGATATTTGGAAGCCCATAGAGGGTTATGGTGAAAAAGGAAATATTTTCCGTCAAACACTGGAAAGAATCTTTCTGAAAAACTGCTTTGTGGTCTGTTAATTCATCTCACAGAGTTACAGCTTTCTCCCCAAGACACCATTCGCTAAGACTGTTCTTGTGGTATTTGAAAGGTGATATTTGGAATCCATAGAGGGCTATGCTGAAAAAGGATCTATCTTCCGTTAAAAACTGTAAAGAACTTTCTGAGAAACTGCTTTGTGTTCTGTTAATTCATGTCACAGAGTTCCAGCTTTCGCCTCAAGAAGCCTTTCGCTAAGGCTGTTCTTGTGGAATTTGCTAAGTGATATTTGGAAGCTCCTAAGGGCTACGGTGAAAATGGCAATATCCTAAGATAAAAACCGATAGAAGCTGTCTGAGAAACTGCTTTGTGTTCTGTTATTTCATCTCACAGAGTTAAAGCTTTCCCCTCAAGAGGACTTTGACTAAGTCTGTTATTGTGAAATTTGCAATGTTATATTTGGGAGACCATCGAGTGCTATGTTGAAAAAGGAAATATCTTCCGTTAAAAACTGGAAAGAAGCTTTCTGAGAAACTGCTTTGTGTTCTGTTAATTCATCTCACAGAGTTACAGCTTTTCCCTCAAGAAGCCTTTTGCTAAGACTCTTCTTGTGGAATTTGCAAGGTGATATTTGAAAGCCCATAGAGGGCTATGGTGAAAATGGAAATATCGTAAGAGAAAAACCAAAAAGAATCTTTCTCAGAAACTGCTTTGTTTTCTGTTAGTTCATCTCACAGAGTTAGAGATTTACCCTCAAGCATCCGTTCACTAAGACTGTTCTAGTGAAATTTGCAAAGTGATATTTGGAATCCCATAGAGGGTTACGGTGAAAAAGGAAATATCTTCAGTTAAAAACTGGAAAGAAGGTTTCTGAGAAACTGCTTTGTTTTCTGTTAATTCATTCCACAGACTTACAGGTTTCCCATCAAGAAGCCTTTCGCTGAGACTGTTCTCGTGGAATTTGCAAAGTGATATTTGGAAGCCCATAGAGAGCTATGGTGAAAAAGGAAATATCCTAAGATAAAAACTGAAATGAAGCTTTCTGGGAAACTTCTTTGTGTTCTGTTAATTCATCTCACATATTTACAGCTTTCCTCTCAAGAAGCCTTTCTCTAAGACTGTTCTTGTGGAATTTGCAAAGTGATATTTCGAAACCCTTAGACGGCTATGGTGAAAATGGAAGTATCCTAAGGCAAAAACAGTAAAGAAGCTTTCTGAGAAACTGCTTTGTATTCTGTTAGTTAACTCACAAATTTACAGCCTGCCCCTCAAGTACCTTTCGCTAAGGCTGTTCTTGTGGAATTTGCAAAGTGATTTTTTAAGACTAAAGAGCGCTACGATGAAAAAGGAAATATCCTAGGTTAAAAACTGGAAAGAAGCTTTCTGAGAAACTGCTTTGTATTCTGTTACTTCATCTCACAGAGTTACGGCTTTCCCCTCAAGAAGCCTTTCGCTAGGACTGTTCTTGTTAAATTTACAAAGTGATATTTGGAAGCCCGTAGAGGGATATGGTGAAAAAGGAAATATTTTCCGTTAAACACTGGAAAGAATCTTTCTGAAAAACTCCTTTGTGGTCTGTTAATTCATCTCACAGAGTTACAGCTTTCTCCTCAAGAAACCATTCGCTAAGACTGTTCTTGTGGAATTTGCAAGGAGATATTTGGAAGTCCTTAGAGGGCTATGGTTGAAAAGGAACAATCTTCCGTTAACAACTCTAAAGAAGCTTTCTGAGAAACTGCTTTGTGTTCTGTTAATTCATCACACAGAGATACAGCTTTCCCCTCAAGAAGACTTTCGCTAAGACTGTTCTTGTGAAATTTGCAAAGTGATATTTGGAAGCCCATCGGGGGCTATTGTGTAAAAGGAAACATCTTCAGTTAAAAACTGGAAAGAATCTTTCTGAGAAACTGCTTGGTGTTCTGTTAATTCATCTCAGAGTTACAGCGTTCCCCTCAAGACGCCTTTCGCTAAGGCTGTTCTTGTGGAAATTGCTAAGTGGTATTTGGAAGCTCGTAAAGTCTATGGTGACAATGGAAATATCTTCAGCTACCTGCTTGAAAGAAGCTTTCTGAGAAACTGCTTTGTGTTCTGTTAATTCATCTCACAGAGTTACAGCTTTCCCCTCAAGAAGCCTTTCACTAAGTCTATTCATGTGGAATTTGCAAAGTGATATTTCGAAGCCCATAGAGTGCTACGATGCAAATGGCAATATCCTAAGATAAAAACCGAAAATAACCTGTCTGAGAAACTGCTTTGTGTTCTGTTAGTTCATCTCACAGAGTTACAGCTTTCCCCTCAAGAGGCCGTTGACTAAGACTGTTCTTGTGAAATTTGCAATGTTATATTTGGGAGACCATAGAGGGCTATGGTGAAAAAGGAAATATCTTCCGTTAAAAACTGGAAAGAAGCTTTCTGAGAAACTGCCTTGTGTTCTGTTAATTAATCTCACTGAGTTACAGCTTTCCCCTCAAGAACCATTTCGCTAAGACTGTTCTTGTGTGATTTGCAAAGTGATATTTGGAAGCCCACAGAGGGCTGTGGTGAAAAGGGAAATATCTTCTGTTACAAACTGGAAAGAAGCTTTCTGAGAAACTGCTTTGTGTTCTGTAAATTCATCTCTCAGGGTTACAGCTTTCCCCTCAGGAAGCCTTTCGCTAAGACTGTTCTTGTGGAATTTGCAATGTGATATTTGGAGGATCATAGAGGGCTATGGTGAAAAAGGAAATATCTTCCGTTAAAAACAGGAAAGAGGCTTTCTGACCAACTGCTTTCTGTTCTGATAATTAAACTCACAGAGTTACAGCTTTCCCCTCAAGAAGCCTTTCGCTTAGACTTAGACTGTTTTTGTGGAAATTGGAAAGTGATACTTAGAATCCCATAGAGGGCTATGGTGAAAAAGGAAATATCCTAAGATAATACTGAAAAGAAGCTTTATGAAAAACTACATTGTGTTCTGTTAATTCATCTCACAGACTTACAGCTTTCCCCTCAAGAAGCCTCTCTCTAACACTGTCCTCGTGGAATTTGCAAAGTGATATTTGGAAGCCCGTAGAGGGCTACGGTTAAAAAGGAAACATCTTCCGTTATAAACTGGAAAGAAGCTTTCTGAGAAACTGCTTTGTGTTGTGTTAATTCATCTCACACAGTTACAGCTTTCCCCTCAAGAAGCCTTTGGCTGAGACTGTTCTTGTGGAATTTGCAAAGTGATATTTGGAGGCCCATAGGGGGTATGGTGAAAAAGGAAATAACTTCCGATAAAAACTGGAAAGAGGCTTTCTGAGAAACTACTTTGTGTTCTGTCAACTCATCTCACAGAGTTACAGCTTTCCCCTCAGGTAGCCGTTCGCTAAGACTGTTCTTGTGGAGTTTGCAAAGTGATATTTGGAAGCCCATAGAGGGCTATGGTGAAAAGGAAATATCTTCCGTTATAAACTGGAAAGAGGCTTTCTGAGAAACTGCTCTGTGTTCTGTTAATTCGTCTCACACAGTTACAGCGTTCCCCTCAAGAAGCCTTTCGCTAAGGCTCTTCTTGTGGGATTTGCAAAGTGATATTTGGAAGCCCCTAGAGGGCTATGGTGAAAAAGGAAATATCTTCAGTGAAAAACGGGATAGAAACTTTCTGAGAGACTGCTTTGTGTTCTGTTTATTCATCACACTGTGTTAGACCTTTCCCCTCAAGAAGCCTTTGGGAAAGACTGTTCTTGTGGAATTTGCAAAGTGATATTTGGAAGCCCATAATTTGCCATGGTGAAAAAGAAAATATCATCAGTTGAAAACTGGAAAGAAGCTTTCTGAGAGACTGCTTTGTGTTCTGTTAATTCATCTCACAATGTTACAGCTTTCCCCTCAAGAAGCCTTTCGCTAAGACTGTTCTTGTCTAATTTGCAAAGTGTTATTTGGAAGCCCATAGAGGGCTATGGTGAAAAAGGATATGTCTTAAGATAAAAACTGAAAAGAAGCTTTCTGAGAAACTGCTTTGTGTTCGTTTAATTCATCTCACAGAGTTACACATTTCCCCTCAAGAAGCCGTTCACTGAGACTGTTCTTGTGGAATTTGCAAAGTGATATTCGAAGCCCATAGAGGGCTTTGACGAAAACGGAAATATCCTAAGAAGAAAACTGAAAAGAAACTTTCTGAGAAACTGCATTGTGTTCTCTTAGTTCATCTCAGAGAGTTACAGCTTTCCCCTCAAGAAGCTGTTCCCTAAGACTGTTCTTTTGAAATTCGCAAAGTGATATTTGGAAGCCCATAGAAAGCTATTGTGAAAAAGGAAATATCTTCCGTTAAAAACTGGAAAGAAGCTTCCTGAGAAACTGCCGTATGTTCTGTGAATACATCTTAGCAAATTACAGCTTTCCCCTGAAGAAGCCCTTCGCTGAGACTGTTCTTGTGGAATTTGCAAAGCGATATTTGGAAGCCTATAGAGAGCAATGGTGAAAAAGGAAATATTTTCCGTTAAAAACTGGAAAGAAGCTTTGTGAGAAACTGCCTTGTGTTCTGTTAATTCACCTCAGAGAGTTACAGCTTTCACCTCAAGAAGACTCTCATTAAGACTGTTCTTGTGGAACTTGCAAAGTGATATTTGAAAGCCCATAGAGGGGTCTGTTGAAAAAGGAAATATCCTAAGATAAAAACTGAAAAGAAGCTTTCTGAGAAACTGCTTTGTGTTCTCATCATTGATCTCACAGAGTTACAGCTTTCTCCTCAAGAAGCTTTTCGCTAAGGCTGTTCTTGTGGAATTTGCAAAGTGATTTTTTAAGCCTACAGAGGGCTACGGTGAAAAAGGAAATATCTTCCGTTAAAAACTGGAAAGAAGCCTGCTGAGAAACGGCTTTGTGTTCTGTTAATTCAACTCACAGAGTTACAGCATTCCCCTCAAGTGGCATTTCGCTAAGACTGTTCTTCTGGAATTTGCAAAGTGATATTTGGAAGCCCATAGAGGGTTATGGTGAAAAAGGAAATATTTTCCGTCAAACACTGGAAAGAATCTTTCTGAAAAACTGCTTTGTGGTCTGTTAATTCATCTCACAGAGTTACAGCTTTCTCCCCAAGACACCATTCGCTAAGACTGTTCTTGTGGTATTTGAAAGGTGATATTTGGAATCCATAGAGGGCTATGCTGAAAAAGGATCTATCTTCCGTTAAAAACTGTAAAGAACTTTCTGAGAAACTGCTTTGTGTTCTGTTAATTCATGTCACAGAGTTCCAGCTTTCGCCTCAAGAAGCCTTTCGCTAAGGCTGTTCTTGTGGAATTTGCTAAGTGATATTTGGAAGCTCCTAAGGGCTACGGTGAAAATGGCAATATCCTAAGATAAAAACCGATAGAAGCTGTCTGAGAAACTGCTTTGTGTTCTGTTATTTCATCTCACAGAGTTAAAGCTTTCCCCTCAAGAGGACTTTGACTAAGTCTGTTATTGTGAAATTTGCAATGTTATATTTGGGAGACCATCGAGTGCTATGTTGAAAAAGGAAATATCTTCCGTTAAAAACTGGAAAGAAGCTTTCTGAGAAACTGCTTTGTGTTCTGTTAATTCATCTCACAGAGTTACAGCTTTTCCCTCAAGAAGCCTTTCGCTAAGACTCTTCTTGTGGAATTTGCAAGGTGATATTTGAAAGCCCATAGAGGGCTATGGTGAAAATGGAAATATCGTAAGAGAAAAACCAAAAAGAATCTTTCTCAGAAACTGCTTTGTTTTCTGTTAGTTCATCTCACAGAGTTAGAGATTTACCCTCAAGCATCCGTTCACTAAGACTGTTCTAGTGAAATTTGCAAAGTGATATTTGGAATCCCATAGAGGGTTACGGTGAAAAAGGAAATATCTTCAGTTAAAAACTGGAAAGAAGGTTTCTGAGAAACTGCTTTGTTTTCTGTTAATTCATTCCACAGACTTACAGGTTTCCCATCAAGAAGCCTTTCGCTGAGACTGTTCTCGTGGAATTTGCAAAGTGATATTTGGAAGCCCATAGAGAGCTATGGTGAAAAAGGAAATATCCTAAGATAAAAACTGAAATGAAGCTTTCTGGGAAACTTCTTTGTGTTCTGTTAATTCATCTCACATATTTACAGCTTTCCTCTCAAGAAGCCTTTCTCTAAGACTGTTCTTGTGGAATTTGCAAAGTGATATTTCGAAACCCTTAGACGGCTATGGTGAAAATGGAAGTATCCTAAGGCAAAAACAGTAAAGAAGCTTTCTGAGAAACTGCTTTGTATTCTGTTAGTTAACTCACAAATTTACAGCCTGCCCCTCAAGTACCTTTCGCTAAGGCTGTTCTTGTGGAATTTGCAAAGTGATTTTTTAAGACTAAAGAGCGCTACGATGAAAAAGGAAATATCCTAGGTTAAAAACTGGAAAGAAGCTTTCTGAGAAACTGCTTTGTATTCTGTTACTTCATCTCACAGAGTTACGGCTTTCCCCTCAAGAAGCCTTTCGCTAGGACTGTTCTTGTTAAATTTACAAAGTGATATTTGGAAGCCCGTAGAGGGATATGGTGAAAAAGGAAATATTTTCCGTTAAACACTGGAAAGAATCTTTCTGAAAAACTCCTTTGTGGTCTGTTAATTCATCTCACAGAGTTACAGCTTTCTCCTCAAGAAACCATTCGCTAAGACTGTTCTTGTGGAATTTGCAAGGAGATATTTGGAAGTCCTTAGAGGGCTATGGTTGAAAAGGAACAATCTTCCGTTAACAACTCTAAAGAAGCTTTCTGAGAAACTGCTTTGTGTTCTGTTAATTCATCACACAGAGATACAGCTTTCCCCTCAAGAAGACTTTCGCTAAGACTGTTCTTGTGAAATTTGCAAAGTGATATTTGGAAGCCCATCGGGGGCTATTGTGTAAAAGGAAACATCTTCAGTTAAAAACTGGAAAGAATCTTTCTGAGAAACTGCTTGGTGTTCTGTTAATTCATCTCAGAGTTACAGCGTTCCCCTCAAGACGCCTTTCGCTAAGGCTGTTCTTGTGGAAATTGCTAAGTGGTATTTGGAAGCTCGTAAAGTCTATGGTGACAATGGAAATATCTTCAGCTACCTGCTTGAAAGAAGCTTTCTGAGAAACTGCTTTGTGTTCTGTTAATTCATCTCACAGAGTTACAGCTTTCCCCTCAAGAAGCCTTTCACTAAGTCTATTCATGTGGAATTTGCAAAGTGATATTTCGAAGCCCATAGAGTGCTACGATGCAAATGGCAATATCCTAAGATAAAAACCGAAAATAACCTGTCTGAGAAACTGCTTTGTGTTCTGTTAGTTCATCTCACAGAGTTACAGCTTTCCCCTCAAGAGGCCGTTGACTAAGACTGTTCTTGTGAAATTTGCAATGTTATATTTGGGAGACCATAGAGGGCTATGGTGAAAAAGGAAATATCTTCCGTTAAAAACTGGAAAGAAGCTTTCTGAGAAACTGCCTTGTGTTCTGTTAATTAATCTCACTGAGTTACAGCTTTCCCCTCAAGAACCATTTCGCTAAGACTGTTCTTGTGTGATTTGCAAAGTGATATTTGGAAGCCCACAGAGGGCTGTGGTGAAAAGGGAAATATCTTCTGTTACAAACTGGAAAGAAGCTTTCTGAGAAACTGCTTTGTGTTCTGTAAATTCATCTCTCAGGGTTACAGCTTTCCCCTCAGGAAGCCTTTCGCTAAGACTGTTCTTGTGGAATTTGCAATGTGATATTTGGAGGATCATAGAGGGCTATGGTGAAAAAGGAAATATCTTCCGTTAAAAACAGGAAAGAGGCTTTCTGACCAACTGCTTTCTGTTCTGATAATTAAACTCACAGAGTTACAGCTTTCCCCTCAAGAAGCCTTTCGCTTAGACTTAGACTGTTTTTGTGGAAATTGGAAAGTGATACTTAGAATCCCATAGAGGGCTATGGTGAAAAAGGAAATATCCTAAGATAATACTGAAAAGAAGCTTTATGAAAAACTACATTGTGTTCTGTTAATTCATCTCACAGACTTACAGCTTTCCCCTCAAGAAGCCTCTCTCTAACACTGTCCTCGTGGAATTTGCAAAGTGATATTTGGAAGCCCGTAGAGGGCTACGGTTAAAAAGGAAACATCTTCCGTTATAAACTGGAAAGAAGCTTTCTGAGAAACTGCTTTGTGTTGTGTTAATTCATCTCACACAGTTACAGCTTTCCCCTCAAGAAGCCTTTGGCTGAGACTGTTCTTGTGGAATTTGCAAAGTGATATTTGGAGGCCCATAGGGGGTATGGTGAAAAAGGAAATAACTTCCGATAAAAACTGGAAAGAGGCTTTCTGAGAAACTACTTTGTGTTCTGTCAACTCATCTCACAGAGTTACAGCTTTCCCCTCAGGTAGCCGTTCGCTAAGACTGTTCTTGTGGAGTTTGCAAAGTGATATTTGGAAGCCCATAGAGGGCTATGGTGAAAAGGAAATATCTTCCGTTATAAACTGGAAAGAGGCTTTCTGAGAAACTGCTCTGTGTTCTGTTAATTCGTCTCACACAGTTACAGCGTTCCCCTCAAGAAGCCTTTCGCTAAGGCTCTTCTTGTGGGATTTGCAAAGTGATATTTGGAAGCCCCTAGAGGGCTATGGTGAAAAAGGAAATATCTTCAGTGAAAAACGGGATAGAAACTTTCTGAGAGACTGCTTTGTGTTCTGTTTATTCATCACACTGTGTTAGACCTTTCCCCTCAAGAAGCCTTTGGGAAAGACTGTTCTTGTGGAATTTGCAAAGTGATATTTGGAAGCCCATAATTTGCCATGGTGAAAAAGAAAATATCATCAGTTGAAAACTGGAAAGAAGCTTTCTGAGAGACTGCTTTGTGTTCTGTTAATTCATCTCACAATGTTACAGCTTTCCCCTCAAGAAGCCTTTCGCTAAGACTGTTCTTGTCTAATTTGCAAAGTGTTATTTGGAAGCCCATAGAGGGCTATGGTGAAAAAGGATATGTCTTAAGATAAAAACTGAAAAGAAGCTTTCTGAGAAACTGCTTTGTGTTCGTTTAATTCATCTCACAGAGTTACACATTTCCCCTCAAGAAGCCGTTCACTGAGACTGTTCTTGTGGAATTTGCAAAGTGATATTCGAAGCCCATAGAGGGCTTTGACGAAAACGGAAATATCCTAAGAAGAAAACTGAAAAGAAACTTTCTGAGAAACTGCATTGTGTTCTCTTAGTTCATCTCAGAGAGTTACAGCTTTCCCCTCAAGAAGCCGTTCCCTAAGACTGTTCTTTTGAAATTCGCAAAGTGATATTTGGAAGCCCATAGAAAGCTATTGTGAAAAAGGAAATATCTTCCGTTAAAAACTGGAAAGAAGCTTCCTGAGAAACTGCCGTATGTTCTGTGAATACATCTTAGCAAATTACAGCTTTCCCCTGAAGAAGCCCTTCGCTGAGACTGTTCTTGTGGAATTTGCAAAGCGATATTTGGAAGCCTATAGAGAGCAATGGTGAAAAAGGAAATATTTTCCGTTAAAAACTGGAAAGAAGCTTTGTGAGAAACTGCCTTGTGTTCTGTTAATTCACCTCAGAGAGTTACAGCTTTCACCTCAAGAAGACTCTCATTAAGACTGTTCTTGTGGAACTTGCAAAGTGATATTTGAAAGCCCATAGAGGGGTCTGTTGAAAAAGGAAATATCCTAAGATAAAAACTGAAAAGAAGCTTTCTGAGAAACTGCTTTGTGTTCTCATCATTGATCTCACAGAGTTACAGCTTTCTCCTCAAGAAGCTTTTCGCTAAGGCTGTTCTTGTGGAATTTGCAAAGTGATTTTTTAAGCCTACAGAGGGCTACGGTGAAAAAGGAAATATCTTCCGTTAAAAACTGGAAAGAAGCCTGCTGAGAAACGGCTTTGTGTTCTGTTAATTCAACTCACAGAGTTACAGCATTCCCCTCAAGTGGCATTTCGCTAAGACTGTTCTTCTGGAATTTGCAAAGTGATATTTGGAAGCCCATAGAGGGTTATGGTGAAAAAGGAAATATTTTCCGTCAAACACTGGAAAGAATCTTTCTGAAAAACTGCTTTGTGGTCTGTTAATTCATCTCACAGAGTTACAGCTTTCTCCCCAAGACACCATTCGCTAAGACTGTTCTTGTGGTATTTGAAAGGTGATATTTGGAATCCATAGAGGGCTATGCTGAAAAAGGATCTATCTTCCGTTAAAAACTGTAAAGAACTTTCTGAGAAACTGCTTTGTGTTCTGTTAATTCATGTCACAGAGTTCCAGCTTTCGCCTCAAGAAGCCTTTCGCTAAGGCTGTTCTTGTGGAATTTGCTAAGTGATATTTGGAAGCTCCTAAGGGCTACGGTGAAAATGGCAATATCCTAAGATAAAAACCGATAGAAGCTGTCTGAGAAACTGCTTTGTGTTCTGTTATTTCATCTCACAGAGTTAAAGCTTTCCCCTCAAGAGGACTTTGACTAAGTCTGTTATTGTGAAATTTGCAATGTTATATTTGGGAGACCATCGAGTGCTATGTTGAAAAAGGAAATATCTTCCGTTAAAAACTGGAAAGAAGCTTTCTGAGAAACTGCTTTGTGTTCTGTTAATTCATCTCACAGAGTTACAGCTTTTCCCTCAAGAAGCCTTTCGCTAAGACTCTTCTTGTGGAATTTGCAAGGTGATATTTGAAAGCCCATAGAGGGCTATGGTGAAAATGGAAATATCGTAAGAGAAAAACCAAAAAGAATCTTTCTCAGAAACTGCTTTGTTTTCTGTTAGTTCATCTCACAGAGTTAGAGATTTACCCTCAAGCATCCGTTCACTAAGACTGTTCTAGTGAAATTTGCAAAGTGATATTTGGAATCCCATAGAGGGTTACGGTGAAAAAGGAAATATCTTCAGTTAAAAACTGGAAAGAAGGTTTCTGAGAAACTGCTTTGTTTTCTGTTAATTCATTCCACAGACTTACAGGTTTCCCATCAAGAAGCCTTTCGCTGAGACTGTTCTCGTGGAATTTGCAAAGTGATATTTGGAAGCCCATAGAGAGCTATGGTGAAAAAGGAAATATCCTAAGATAAAAACTGAAATGAAGCTTTCTGGGAAACTTCTTTGTGTTCTGTTAATTCATCTCACATATTTACAGCTTTCCTCTCAAGAAGCCTTTCTCTAAGACTGTTCTTGTGGAATTTGCAAAGTGATATTTCGAAACCCTTAGACGGCTATGGTGAAAATGGAAGTATCCTAAGGCAAAAACAGTAAAGAAGCTTTCTGAGAAACTGCTTTGTATTCTGTTAGTTAACTCACAAATTTACAGCCTGCCCCTCAAGTACCTTTCGCTAAGGCTGTTCTTGTGGAATTTGCAAAGTGATTTTTTAAGACTAAAGAGCGCTACGATGAAAAAGGAAATATCCTAGGTTAAAAACTGGAAAGAAGCTTTCTGAGAAACTGCTTTGTATTCTGTTACTTCATCTCACAGAGTTACGGCTTTCCCCTCAAGAAGCCTTTCGCTAGGACTGTTCTTGTTAAATTTACAAAGTGATATTTGGAAGCCCGTAGAGGGATATGGTGAAAAAGGAAATATTTTCCGTTAAACACTGGAAAGAATCTTTCTGAAAAACTCCTTTGTGGTCTGTTAATTCATCTCACAGAGTTACAGCTTTCTCCTCAAGAAACCATTCGCTAAGACTGTTCTTGTGGAATTTGCAAGGAGATATTTGGAAGTCCTTAGAGGGCTATGGTTGAAAAGGAACAATCTTCCGTTAACAACTCTAAAGAAGCTTTCTGAGAAACTGCTTTGTGTTCTGTTAATTCATCACACAGAGATACAGCTTTCCCCTCAAGAAGACTTTCGCTAAGACTGTTCTTGTGAAATTTGCAAAGTGATATTTGGAAGCCCATCGGGGGCTATTGTGTAAAAGGAAACATCTTCAGTTAAAAACTGGAAAGAATCTTTCTGAGAAACTGCTTGGTGTTCTGTTAATTCATCTCAGAGTTACAGCGTTCCCCTCAAGACGCCTTTCGCTAAGGCTGTTCTTGTGGAAATTGCTAAGTGGTATTTGGAAGCTCGTAAAGTCTATGGTGACAATGGAAATATCTTCAGCTACCTGCTTGAAAGAAGCTTTCTGAGAAACTGCTTTGTGTTCTGTTAATTCATCTCACAGAGTTACAGCTTTCCCCTCAAGAAGCCTTTCACTAAGTCTATTCATGTGGAATTTGCAAAGTGATATTTCGAAGCCCATAGAGTGCTACGATGCAAATGGCAATATCCTAAGATAAAAACCGAAAATAACCTGTCTGAGAAACTGCTTTGTGTTCTGTTAGTTCATCTCACAGAGTTACAGCTTTCCCCTCAAGAGGCCGTTGACTAAGACTGTTCTTGTGAAATTTGCAATGTTATATTTGGGAGACCATAGAGGGCTATGGTGAAAAAGGAAATATCTTCCGTTAAAAACTGGAAAGAAGCTTTCTGAGAAACTGCCTTGTGTTCTGTTAATTAATCTCACTGAGTTACAGCTTTCCCCTCAAGAACCATTTCGCTAAGACTGTTCTTGTGTGATTTGCAAAGTGATATTTGGAAGCCCACAGAGGGCTGTGGTGAAAAGGGAAATATCTTCTGTTACAAACTGGAAAGAAGCTTTCTGAGAAACTGCTTTGTGTTCTGTAAATTCATCTCTCAGGGTTACAGCTTTCCCCTCAGGAAGCCTTTCGCTAAGACTGTTCTTGTGGAATTTGCAATGTGATATTTGGAGGATCATAGAGGGCTATGGTGAAAAAGGAAATATCTTCCGTTAAAAACAGGAAAGAGGCTTTCTGACCAACTGCTTTCTGTTCTGATAATTAAACTCACAGAGTTACAGCTTTCCCCTCAAGAAGCCTTTCGCTTAGACTTAGACTGTTTTTGTGGAAATTGGAAAGTGATACTTAGAATCCCATAGAGGGCTATGGTGAAAAAGGAAATATCCTAAGATAATACTGAAAAGAAGCTTTATGAAAAACTACATTGTGTTCTGTTAATTCATCTCACAGACTTACAGCTTTCCCCTCAAGAAGCCTCTCTCTAACACTGTCCTCGTGGAATTTGCAAAGTGATATTTGGAAGCCCGTAGAGGGCTACGGTTAAAAAGGAAACATCTTCCGTTATAAACTGGAAAGAAGCTTTCTGAGAAACTGCTTTGTGTTGTGTTAATTCATCTCACACAGTTACAGCTTTCCCCTCAAGAAGCCTTTGGCTGAGACTGTTCTTGTGGAATTTGCAAAGTGATATTTGGAGGCCCATAGGGGGTATGGTGAAAAAGGAAATAACTTCCGATAAAAACTGGAAAGAGGCTTTCTGAGAAACTACTTTGTGTTCTGTCAACTCATCTCACAGAGTTACAGCTTTCCCCTCAGGTAGCCGTTCGCTAAGACTGTTCTTGTGGAGTTTGCAAAGTGATATTTGGAAGCCCATAGAGGGCTATGGTGAAAAGGAAATATCTTCCGTTATAAACTGGAAAGAGGCTTTCTGAGAAACTGCTCTGTGTTCTGTTAATTCGTCTCACACAGTTACAGCGTTCCCCTCAAGAAGCCTTTCGCTAAGGCTCTTCTTGTGGGATTTGCAAAGTGATATTTGGAAGCCCCTAGAGGGCTATGGTGAAAAAGGAAATATCTTCAGTGAAAAACGGGATAGAAACTTTCTGAGAGACTGCTTTGTGTTCTGTTTATTCATCACACTGTGTTAGACCTTTCCCCTCAAGAAGCCTTTGGGAAAGACTGTTCTTGTGGAATTTGCAAAGTGATATTTGGAAGCCCATAATTTGCCATGGTGAAAAAGAAAATATCATCAGTTGAAAACTGGAAAGAAGCTTTCTGAGAGACTGCTTTGTGTTCTGTTAATTCATCTCACAATGTTACAGCTTTCCCCTCAAGAAGCCTTTCGCTAAGACTGTTCTTGTCTAATTTGCAAAGTGTTATTTGGAAGCCCATAGAGGGCTATGGTGAAAAAGGATATGTCTTAAGATAAAAACTGAAAAGAAGCTTTCTGAGAAACTGCTTTGTGTTCGTTTAATTCATCTCACAGAGTTACACATTTCCCCTCAAGAAGCCGTTCACTGAGACTGTTCTTGTGGAATTTGCAAAGTGATATTCGAAGCCCATAGAGGGCTTTGACGAAAACGGAAATATCCTAAGAAGAAAACTGAAAAGAAACTTTCTGAGAAACTGCATTGTGTTCTCTTAGTTCATCTCAGAGAGTTACAGCTTTCCCCTCAAGAAGCCGTTCCCTAAGACTGTTCTTTTGAAATTCGCAAAGTGATATTTGGAAGCCCATAGAAAGCTATTGTGAAAAAGGAAATATCTTCCGTTAAAAACTGGAAAGAAGCTTCCTGAGAAACTGCCGTATGTTCTGTGAATACATCTTAGCAAATTACAGCTTTCCCCTGAAGAAGCCCTTCGCTGAGACTGTTCTTGTGGAATTTGCAAAGCGATATTTGGAAGCCTATAGAGAGCAATGGTGAAAAAGGAAATATTTTCCGTTAAAAACTGGAAAGAAGCTTTGTGAGAAACTGCCTTGTGTTCTGTTAATTCACCTCAGAGAGTTACAGCTTTCACCTCAAGAAGACTCTCATTAAGACTGTTCTTGTGGAACTTGCAAAGTGATATTTGAAAGCCCATAGAGGGGTCTGTTGAAAAAGGAAATATCCTAAGATAAAAACTGAAAAGAAGCTTTCTGAGAAACTGCTTTGTGTTCTCATCATTGATCTCACAGAGTTACAGCTTTCTCCTCAAGAAGCTTTTCGCTAAGGCTGTTCTTGTGGAATTTGCAAAGTGATTTTTTAAGCCTACAGAGGGCTACGGTGAAAAAGGAAATATCTTCCGTTAAAAACTGGAAAGAAGCCTGCTGAGAAACGGCTTTGTGTTCTGTTAATTCAACTCACAGAGTTACAGCATTCCCCTCAAGTGGCATTTCGCTAAGACTGTTCTTCTGGAATTTGCAAAGTGATATTTGGAAGCCCATAGAGGGTTATGGTGAAAAAGGAAATATTTTCCGTCAAACACTGGAAAGAATCTTTCTGAAAAACTGCTTTGTGGTCTGTTAATTCATCTCACAGAGTTACAGCTTTCTCCCCAAGACACCATTCGCTAAGACTGTTCTTGTGGTATTTGAAAGGTGATATTTGGAATCCATAGAGGGCTATGCTGAAAAAGGATCTATCTTCCGTTAAAAACTGTAAAGAACTTTCTGAGAAACTGCTTTGTGTTCTGTTAATTCATGTCACAGAGTTCCAGCTTTCGCCTCAAGAAGCCTTTCGCTAAGGCTGTTCTTGTGGAATTTGCTAAGTGATATTTGGAAGCTCCTAAGGGCTACGGTGAAAATGGCAATATCCTAAGATAAAAACCGATAGAAGCTGTCTGAGAAACTGCTTTGTGTTCTGTTATTTCATCTCACAGAGTTAAAGCTTTCCCCTCAAGAGGACTTTGACTAAGTCTGTTATTGTGAAATTTGCAATGTTATATTTGGGAGACCATCGAGTGCTATGTTGAAAAAGGAAATATCTTCCGTTAAAAACTGGAAAGAAGCTTTCTGAGAAACTGCTTTGTGTTCTGTTAATTCATCTCACAGAGTTACAGCTTTTCCCTCAAGAAGCCTTTCGCTAAGACTCTTCTTGTGGAATTTGCAAGGTGATATTTGAAAGCCCATAGAGGGCTATGGTGAAAATGGAAATATCGTAAGAGAAAAACCAAAAAGAATCTTTCTCAGAAACTGCTTTGTTTTCTGTTGGTTCATCTCACAGAGTTAGAGATTTACCCTCAAGCATCCGTTCACTAAGACTGTTCTAGTGAAATTTGCAAAGTGATATTTGGAATCCCATAGAGGGTTACGGTGAAAAAGGAAATATCTTCAGTTAAAAACTGGAAAGAAGGTTTCTGAGAAACTGCTTTGTTTTCTGTTAATTCATTCCACAGACTTACAGGTTTCCCATCAAGAAGCCTTTCGCTGAGACTGTTCTCGTGGAATTTGCAAAGTGATATTTGGAAGCCCATAGAGAGCTATGGTGAAAAAGGAAATATCCTAAGATAAAAACTGAAATGAAGCTTTCTGGGAAACTTCTTTGTGTTCTGTTAATTCATCTCACATATTTACAGCTTTCCTCTCAAGAAGCCTTTCTCTAAGACTGTTCTTGTGGAATTTGCAAAGTGATATTTCGAAACCCTTAGACGGCTATGGTGAAAATGGAAGTATCCTAAGGCAAAAACAGTAAAGAAGCTTTCTGAGAAACTGCTTTGTATTCTGTTAGTTAACTCACAAATTTACAGCCTGCCCCTCAAGTACCTTTCGCTAAGGCTGTTCTTGTGGAATTTGCAAAGTGATTTTTTAAGACTAAAGAGCGCTACGATGAAAAAGGAAATATCCTAGGTTAAAAACTGGAAAGAAGCTTTCTGAGAAACTGCTTTGTATTCTGTTACTTCATCTCACAGAGTTACGGCTTTCCCCTCAAGAAGCCTTTCGCTAGGACTGTTCTTGTTAAATTTACAAAGTGATATTTGGAAGCCCGTAGAGGGATATGGTGAAAAAGGAAATATTTTCCGTTAAACACTGGAAAGAATCTTTCTGAAAAACTCCTTTGTGGTCTGTTAATTCATCTCACAGAGTTACAGCTTTCTCCTCAAGAAACCATTCGCTAAGACTGTTCTTGTGGAATTTGCAAGGAGATATTTGGAAGTCCTTAGAGGGCTATGGTTGAAAAGGAACAATCTTCCGTTAACAACTCTAAAGAAGCTTTCTGAGAAACTGCTTTGTGTTCTGTTAATTCATCACACAGAGATACAGCTTTCCCCTCAAGAAGACTTTCGCTAAGACTGTTCTTGTGAAATTTGCAAAGTGATATTTGGAAGCCCATCGGGGGCTATTGTGTAAAAGGAAACATCTTCAGTTAAAAACTGGAAAGAATCTTTCTGAGAAACTGCTTGGTGTTCTGTTAATTCATCTCAGAGTTACAGCGTTCCCCTCAAGACGCCTTTCGCTAAGGCTGTTCTTGTGGAAATTGCTAAGTGGTATTTGGAAGCTCGTAAAGTCTATGGTGACAATGGAAATATCTTCAGCTACCTGCTTGAAAGAAGCTTTCTGAGAAACTGCTTTGTGTTCTGTTAATTCATCTCACAGAGTTACAGCTTTCCCCTCAAGAAGCCTTTCACTAAGTCTATTCATGTGGAATTTGCAAAGTGATATTTCGAAGCCCATAGAGTGCTACGATGCAAATGGCAATATCCTAAGATAAAAACCGAAAATAACCTGTCTGAGAAACTGCTTTGTGTTCTGTTAGTTCATCTCACAGAGTTACAGCTTTCCCCTCAAGAGGCCGTTGACTAAGACTGTTCTTGTGAAATTTGCAATGTTATATTTGGGAGACCATAGAGGGCTATGGTGAAAAAGGAAATATCTTCCGTTAAAAACTGGAAAGAAGCTTTCTGAGAAACTGCCTTGTGTTCTGTTAATTAATCTCACTGAGTTACAGCTTTCCCCTCAAGAACCATTTCGCTAAGACTGTTCTTGTGTGATTTGCAAAGTGATATTTGGAAGCCCACAGAGGGCTGTGGTGAAAAGGGAAATATCTTCTGTTACAAACTGGAAAGAAGCTTTCTGAGAAACTGCTTTGTGTTCTGTAAATTCATCTCTCAGGGTTACAGCTTTCCCCTCAGGAAGCCTTTCGCTAAGACTGTTCTTGTGGAATTTGCAATGTGATATTTGGAGGATCATAGAGGGCTATGGTGAAAAAGGAAATATCTTCCGTTAAAAACAGGAAAGAGGCTTTCTGACCAACTGCTTTCTGTTCTGATAATTAAACTCACAGAGTTACAGCTTTCCCCTCAAGAAGCCTTTCGCTTAGACTTAGACTGTTTTTGTGGAAATTGGAAAGTGATACTTAGAATCCCATAGAGGGCTATGGTGAAAAAGGAAATATCCTAAGATAATACTGAAAAGAAGCTTTATGAAAAACTACATTGTGTTCTGTTAATTCATCTCACAGACTTACAGCTTTCCCCTCAAGAAGCCTCTCTCTAACACTGTCCTCGTGGAATTTGCAAAGTGATATTTGGAAGCCCGTAGAGGGCTACGGTTAAAAAGGAAACATCTTCCGTTATAAACTGGAAAGAAGCTTTCTGAGAAACTGCTTTGTGTTGTGTTAATTCATCTCACACAGTTACAGCTTTCCCCTCAAGAAGCCTTTGGCTGAGACTGTTCTTGTGGAATTTGCAAAGTGATATTTGGAGGCCCATAGGGGGTATGGTGAAAAAGGAAATAACTTCCGATAAAAACTGGAAAGAGGCTTTCTGAGAAACTACTTTGTGTTCTGTCAACTCATCTCACAGAGTTACAGCTTTCCCCTCAGGTAGCCGTTCGCTAAGACTGTTCTTGTGGAGTTTGCAAAGTGATATTTGGAAGCCCATAGAGGGCTATGGTGAAAAGGAAATATCTTCCGTTATAAACTGGAAAGAGGCTTTCTGAGAAACTGCTCTGTGTTCTGTTAATTCGTCTCACACAGTTACAGCGTTCCCCTCAAGAAGCCTTTCGCTAAGGCTCTTCTTGTGGGATTTGCAAAGTGATATTTGGAAGCCCCTAGAGGGCTATGGTGAAAAAGGAAATATCTTCAGTGAAAAACGGGATAGAAACTTTCTGAGAGACTGCTTTGTGTTCTGTTTATTCATCACACTGTGTTAGACCTTTCCCCTCAAGAAGCCTTTGGGAAAGACTGTTCTTGTGGAATTTGCAAAGTGATATTTGGAAGCCCATAATTTGCCATGGTGAAAAAGAAAATATCATCAGTTGAAAACTGGAAAGAAGCTTTCTGAGAGACTGCTTTGTGTTCTGTTAATTCATCTCACAATGTTACAGCTTTCCCCTCAAGAAGCCTTTCGCTAAGACTGTTCTTGTCTAATTTGCAAAGTGTTATTTGGAAGCCCATAGAGGGCTATGGTGAAAAAGGATATGTCTTAAGATAAAAACTGAAAAGAAGCTTTCTGAGAAACTGCTTTGTGTTCGTTTAATTCATCTCACAGAGTTACACATTTCCCCTCAAGAAGCCGTTCACTGAGACTGTTCTTGTGGAATTTGCAAAGTGATATTCGAAGCCCATAGAGGGCTTTGACGAAAACGGAAATATCCTAAGAAGAAAACTGAAAAGAAACTTTCTGAGAAACTGCATTGTGTTCTCTTAGTTCATCTCAGAGAGTTACAGCTTTCCCCTCAAGAAGCCGTTCCCTAAGACTGTTCTTTTGAAATTCGCAAAGTGATATTTGGAAGCCCATAGAAAGCTATTGTGAAAAAGGAAATATCTTCCGTTAAAAACTGGAAAGAAGCTTCCTGAGAAACTGCCGTATGTTCTGTGAATACATCTTAGCAAATTACAGCTTTCCCCTGAAGAAGCCCTTCGCTGAGACTGTTCTTGTGGAATTTGCAAAGCGATATTTGGAAGCCTATAGAGAGCAATGGTGAAAAAGGAAATATTTTCCGTTAAAAACTGGAAAGAAGCTTTGTGAGAAACTGCCTTGTGTTCTGTTAATTCACCTCAGAGAGTTACAGCTTTCACCTCAAGAAGACTCTCATTAAGACTGTTCTTGTGGAACTTGCAAAGTGATATTTGAAAGCCCATAGAGGGGTCTGTTGAAAAAGGAAATATCCTAAGATAAAAACTGAAAAGAAGCTTTCTGAGAAACTGCTTTGTGTTCTCATCATTGATCTCACAGAGTTACAGCTTTCTCCTCAAGAAGCTTTTCGCTAAGGCTGTTCTTGTGGAATTTGCAAAGTGATTTTTTAAGCCTACAGAGGGCTACGGTGAAAAAGGAAATATCTTCCGTTAAAAACTGGAAAGAAGCCTGCTGAGAAACGGCTTTGTGTTCTGTTAATTCAACTCACAGAGTTACAGCATTCCCCTCAAGTGGCATTTCGCTAAGACTGTTCTTCTGGAATTTGCAAAGTGATATTTGGAAGCCCATAGAGGGTTATGGTGAAAAAGGAAATATTTTCCGTCAAACACTGGAAAGAATCTTTCTGAAAAACTGCTTTGTGGTCTGTTAATTCATCTCACAGAGTTACAGCTTTCTCCCCAAGACACCATTCGCTAAGACTGTTCTTGTGGTATTTGAAAGGTGATATTTGGAATCCATAGAGGGCTATGCTGAAAAAGGATCTATCTTCCGTTAAAAACTGTAAAGAACTTTCTGAGAAACTGCTTTGTGTTCTGTTAATTCATGTCACAGAGTTCCAGCTTTCGCCTCAAGAAGCCTTTCGCTAAGGCTGTTCTTGTGGAATTTGCTAAGTGATATTTGGAAGCTCCTAAGGGCTACGGTGAAAATGGCAATATCCTAAGATAAAAACCGATAGAAGCTGTCTGAGAAACTGCTTTGTGTTCTGTTATTTCATCTCACAGAGTTAAAGCTTTCCCCTCAAGAGGACTTTGACTAAGTCTGTTATTGTGAAATTTGCAATGTTATATTTGGGAGACCATCGAGTGCTATGTTGAAAAAGGAAATATCTTCCGTTAAAAACTGGAAAGAAGCTTTCTGAGAAACTGCTTTGTGTTCTGTTAATTCATCTCACAGAGTTACAGCTTTTCCCTCAAGAAGCCTTTCGCTAAGACTCTTCTTGTGGAATTTGCAAGGTGATATTTGAAAGCCCATAGAGGGCTATGGTGAAAATGGAAATATCGTAAGAGAAAAACCAAAAAGAATCTTTCTCAGAAACTGCTTTGTTTTCTGTTGGTTCATCTCACAGAGTTAGAGATTTACCCTCAAGCATCCGTTCACTAAGACTGTTCTAGTGAAATTTGCAAAGTGATATTTGGAATCCCATAGAGGGTTACGGTGAAAAAGGAAATATCTTCAGTTAAAAACTGGAAAGAAGGTTTCTGAGAAACTGCTTTGTTTTCTGTTAATTCATTCCACAGACTTACAGGTTTCCCATCAAGAAGCCTTTCGCTGAGACTGTTCTCGTGGAATTTGCAAAGTGATATTTGGAAGCCCATAGAGAGCTATGGTGAAAAAGGAAATATCCTAAGATAAAAACTGAAATGAAGCTTTCTGGGAAACTTCTTTGTGTTCTGTTAATTCATCTCACATATTTACAGCTTTCCTCTCAAGAAGCCTTTCTCTAAGACTGTTCTTGTGGAATTTGCAAAGTGATATTTCGAAACCCTTAGACGGCTATGGTGAAAATGGAAGTATCCTAAGGCAAAAACAGTAAAGAAGCTTTCTGAGAAACTGCTTTGTATTCTGTTAGTTAACTCACAAATTTACAGCCTGCCCCTCAAGTACCTTTCGCTAAGGCTGTTCTTGTGGAATTTGCAAAGTGATTTTTTAAGACTAAAGAGCGCTACGATGAAAAAGGAAATATCCTAGGTTAAAAACTGGAAAGAAGCTTTCTGAGAAACTGCTTTGTATTCTGTTACTTCATCTCACAGAGTTACGGCTTTCCCCTCAAGAAGCCTTTCGCTAGGACTGTTCTTGTTAAATTTACAAAGTGATATTTGGAAGCCCGTAGAGGGATATGGTGAAAAAGGAAATATTTTCCGTTAAACACTGGAAAGAATCTTTCTGAAAAACTCCTTTGTGGTCTGTTAATTCATCTCACAGAGTTACAGCTTTCTCCTCAAGAAACCATTCGCTAAGACTGTTCTTGTGGAATTTGCAAGGAGATATTTGGAAGTCCTTAGAGGGCTATGGTTGAAAAGGAACAATCTTCCGTTAACAACTCTAAAGAAGCTTTCTGAGAAACTGCTTTGTGTTCTGTTAATTCATCACACAGAGATACAGCTTTCCCCTCAAGAAGACTTTCGCTAAGACTGTTCTTGTGAAATTTGCAAAGTGATATTTGGAAGCCCATCGGGGGCTATTGTGTAAAAGGAAACATCTTCAGTTAAAAACTGGAAAGAATCTTTCTGAGAAACTGCTTGGTGTTCTGTTAATTCATCTCAGAGTTACAGCGTTCCCCTCAAGACGCCTTTCGCTAAGGCTGTTCTTGTGGAAATTGCTAAGTGGTATTTGGAAGCTCGTAAAGTCTATGGTGACAATGGAAATATCTTCAGCTACCTGCTTGAAAGAAGCTTTCTGAGAAACTGCTTTGTGTTCTGTTAATTCATCTCACAGAGTTACAGCTTTCCCCTCAAGAAGCCTTTCACTAAGTCTATTCATGTGGAATTTGCAAAGTGATATTTCGAAGCCCATAGAGTGCTACGATGCAAATGGCAATATCCTAAGATAAAAACCGAAAATAACCTGTCTGAGAAACTGCTTTGTGTTCTGTTAGTTCATCTCACAGAGTTACAGCTTTCCCCTCAAGAGGCCGTTGACTAAGACTGTTCTTGTGAAATTTGCAATGTTATATTTGGGAGACCATAGAGGGCTATGGTGAAAAAGGAAATATCTTCCGTTAAAAACTGGAAAGAAGCTTTCTGAGAAACTGCCTTGTGTTCTGTTAATTAATCTCACTGAGTTACAGCTTTCCCCTCAAGAACCATTTCGCTAAGACTGTTCTTGTGTGATTTGCAAAGTGATATTTGGAAGCCCACAGAGGGCTGTGGTGAAAAGGGAAATATCTTCTGTTACAAACTGGAAAGAAGCTTTCTGAGAAACTGCTTTGTGTTCTGTAAATTCATCTCTCAGGGTTACAGCTTTCCCCTCAGGAAGCCTTTCGCTAAGACTGTTCTTGTGGAATTTGCAATGTGATATTTGGAGGATCATAGAGGGCTATGGTGAAAAAGGAAATATCTTCCGTTAAAAACAGGAAAGAGGCTTTCTGACCAACTGCTTTCTGTTCTGATAATTAAACTCACAGAGTTACAGCTTTCCCCTCAAGAAGCCTTTCGCTTAGACTTAGACTGTTTTTGTGGAAATTGGAAAGTGATACTTAGAATCCCATAGAGGGCTATGGTGAAAAAGGAAATATCCTAAGATAATACTGAAAAGAAGCTTTATGAAAAACTACATTGTGTTCTGTTAATTCATCTCACAGACTTACAGCTTTCCCCTCAAGAAGCCTCTCTCTAACACTGTCCTCGTGGAATTTGCAAAGTGATATTTGGAAGCCCGTAGAGGGCTACGGTTAAAAAGGAAACATCTTCCGTTATAAACTGGAAAGAAGCTTTCTGAGAAACTGCTTTGTGTTGTGTTAATTCATCTCACACAGTTACAGCTTTCCCCTCAAGAAGCCTTTGGCTGAGACTGTTCTTGTGGAATTTGCAAAGTGATATTTGGAGGCCCATAGGGGGTATGGTGAAAAAGGAAATAACTTCCGATAAAAACTGGAAAGAGGCTTTCTGAGAAACTACTTTGTGTTCTGTCAACTCATCTCACAGAGTTACAGCTTTCCCCTCAGGTAGCCGTTCGCTAAGACTGTTCTTGTGGAGTTTGCAAAGTGATATTTGGAAGCCCATAGAGGGCTATGGTGAAAAGGAAATATCTTCCGTTATAAACTGGAAAGAGGCTTTCTGAGAAACTGCTCTGTGTTCTGTTAATTCGTCTCACACAGTTACAGCGTTCCCCTCAAGAAGCCTTTCGCTAAGGCTCTTCTTGTGGGATTTGCAAAGTGATATTTGGAAGCCCCTAGAGGGCTATGGTGAAAAAGGAAATATCTTCAGTGAAAAACGGGATAGAAACTTTCTGAGAGACTGCTTTGTGTTCTGTTTATTCATCACACTGTGTTAGACCTTTCCCCTCAAGAAGCCTTTGGGAAAGACTGTTCTTGTGGAATTTGCAAAGTGATATTTGGAAGCCCATAATTTGCCATGGTGAAAAAGAAAATATCATCAGTTGAAAACTGGAAAGAAGCTTTCTGAGAGACTGCTTTGTGTTCTGTTAATTCATCTCACAATGTTACAGCTTTCCCCTCAAGAAGCCTTTCGCTAAGACTGTTCTTGTCTAATTTGCAAAGTGTTATTTGGAAGCCCATAGAGGGCTATGGTGAAAAAGGATATGTCTTAAGATAAAAACTGAAAAGAAGCTTTCTGAGAAACTGCTTTGTGTTCGTTTAATTCATCTCACAGAGTTACACATTTCCCCTCAAGAAGCCGTTCACTGAGACTGTTCTTGTGGAATTTGCAAAGTGATATTCGAAGCCCATAGAGGGCTTTGACGAAAACGGAAATATCCTAAGAAGAAAACTGAAAAGAAACTTTCTGAGAAACTGCATTGTGTTCTCTTAGTTCATCTCAGAGAGTTACAGCTTTCCCCTCAAGAAGCCGTTCCCTAAGACTGTTCTTTTGAAATTCGCAAAGTGATATTTGGAAGCCCATAGAAAGCTATTGTGAAAAAGGAAATATCTTCCGTTAAAAACTGGAAAGAAGCTTCCTGAGAAACTGCCGTATGTTCTGTGAATACATCTTAGCAAATTACAGCTTTCCCCTGAAGAAGCCCTTCGCTGAGACTGTTCTTGTGGAATTTGCAAAGCGATATTTGGAAGCCTATAGAGAGCAATGGTGAAAAAGGAAATATTTTCCGTTAAAAACTGGAAAGAAGCTTTGTGAGAAACTGCCTTGTGTTCTGTTAATTCACCTCAGAGAGTTACAGCTTTCACCTCAAGAAGACTCTCATTAAGACTGTTCTTGTGGAACTTGCAAAGTGATATTTGAAAGCCCATAGAGGGGTCTGTTGAAAAAGGAAATATCCTAAGATAAAAACTGAAAAGAAGCTTTCTGAGAAACTGCTTTGTGTTCTCATCATTGATCTCACAGAGTTACAGCTTTCTCCTCAAGAAGCTTTTCGCTAAGGCTGTTCTTGTGGAATTTGCAAAGTGATTTTTTAAGCCTACAGAGGGCTACGGTGAAAAAGGAAATATCTTCCGTTAAAAACTGGAAAGAAGCCTGCTGAGAAACGGCTTTGTGTTCTGTTAATTCAACTCACAGAGTTACAGCATTCCCCTCAAGTGGCATTTCGCTAAGACTGTTCTTCTGGAATTTGCAAAGTGATATTTGGAAGCCCATAGAGGGTTATGGTGAAAAAGGAAATATTTTCCGTCAAACACTGGAAAGAATCTTTCTGAAAAACTGCTTTGTGGTCTGTTAATTCATCTCACAGAGTTACAGCTTTCTCCCCAAGACACCATTCGCTAAGACTGTTCTTGTGGTATTTGAAAGGTGATATTTGGAATCCATAGAGGGCTATGCTGAAAAAGGATCTATCTTCCGTTAAAAACTGTAAAGAACTTTCTGAGAAACTGCTTTGTGTTCTGTTAATTCATGTCACAGAGTTCCAGCTTTCGCCTCAAGAAGCCTTTCGCTAAGGCTGTTCTTGTGGAATTTGCTAAGTGATATTTGGAAGCTCCTAAGGGCTACGGTGAAAATGGCAATATCCTAAGATAAAAACCGATAGAAGCTGTCTGAGAAACTGCTTTGTGTTCTGTTATTTCATCTCACAGAGTTAAAGCTTTCCCCTCAAGAGGACTTTGACTAAGTCTGTTATTGTGAAATTTGCAATGTTATATTTGGGAGACCATCGAGTGCTATGTTGAAAAAGGAAATATCTTCCGTTAAAAACTGGAAAGAAGCTTTCTGAGAAACTGCTTTGTGTTCTGTTAATTCATCTCACAGAGTTACAGCTTTTCCCTCAAGAAGCCTTTCGCTAAGACTCTTCTTGTGGAATTTGCAAGGTGATATTTGAAAGCCCATAGAGGGCTATGGTGAAAATGGAAATATCGTAAGAGAAAAACCAAAAAGAATCTTTCTCAGAAACTGCTTTGTTTTCTGTTGGTTCATCTCACAGAGTTAGAGATTTACCCTCAAGCATCCGTTCACTAAGACTGTTCTAGTGAAATTTGCAAAGTGATATTTGGAATCCCATAGAGGGTTACGGTGAAAAAGGAAATATCTTCAGTTAAAAACTGGAAAGAAGGTTTCTGAGAAACTGCTTTGTTTTCTGTTAATTCATTCCACAGACTTACAGGTTTCCCATCAAGAAGCCTTTCGCTGAGACTGTTCTCGTGGAATTTGCAAAGTGATATTTGGAAGCCCATAGAGAGCTATGGTGAAAAAGGAAATATCCTAAGATAAAAACTGAAATGAAGCTTTCTGGGAAACTTCTTTGTGTTCTGTTAATTCATCTCACATATTTACAGCTTTCCTCTCAAGAAGCCTTTCTCTAAGACTGTTCTTGTGGAATTTGCAAAGTGATATTTCGAAACCCTTAGACGGCTATGGTGAAAATGGAAGTATCCTAAGGCAAAAACAGTAAAGAAGCTTTCTGAGAAACTGCTTTGTATTCTGTTAGTTAACTCACAAATTTACAGCCTGCCCCTCAAGTACCTTTCGCTAAGGCTGTTCTTGTGGAATTTGCAAAGTGATTTTTTAAGACTAAAGAGCGCTACGATGAAAAAGGAAATATCCTAGGTTAAAAACTGGAAAGAAGCTTTCTGAGAAACTGCTTTGTATTCTGTTACTTCATCTCACAGAGTTACGGCTTTCCCCTCAAGAAGCCTTTCGCTAGGACTGTTCTTGTTAAATTTACAAAGTGATATTTGGAAGCCCGTAGAGGGATATGGTGAAAAAGGAAATATTTTCCGTTAAACACTGGAAAGAATCTTTCTGAAAAACTCCTTTGTGGTCTGTTAATTCATCTCACAGAGTTACAGCTTTCTCCTCAAGAAACCATTCGCTAAGACTGTTCTTGTGGAATTTGCAAGGAGATATTTGGAAGTCCTTAGAGGGCTATGGTTGAAAAGGAACAATCTTCCGTTAACAACTCTAAAGAAGCTTTCTGAGAAACTGCTTTGTGTTCTGTTAATTCATCACACAGAGATACAGCTTTCCCCTCAAGAAGACTTTCGCTAAGACTGTTCTTGTGAAATTTGCAAAGTGATATTTGGAAGCCCATCGGGGGCTATTGTGTAAAAGGAAACATCTTCAGTTAAAAACTGGAAAGAATCTTTCTGAGAAACTGCTTGGTGTTCTGTTAATTCATCTCAGAGTTACAGCGTTCCCCTCAAGACGCCTTTCGCTAAGGCTGTTCTTGTGGAAATTGCTAAGTGGTATTTGGAAGCTCGTAAAGTCTATGGTGACAATGGAAATATCTTCAGCTACCTGCTTGAAAGAAGCTTTCTGAGAAACTGCTTTGTGTTCTGTTAATTCATCTCACAGAGTTACAGCTTTCCCCTCAAGAAGCCTTTCACTAAGTCTATTCATGTGGAATTTGCAAAGTGATATTTCGAAGCCCATAGAGTGCTACGATGCAAATGGCAATATCCTAAGATAAAAACCGAAAATAACCTGTCTGAGAAACTGCTTTGTGTTCTGTTAGTTCATCTCACAGAGTTACAGCTTTCCCCTCAAGAGGCCGTTGACTAAGACTGTTCTTGTGAAATTTGCAATGTTATATTTGGGAGACCATAGAGGGCTATGGTGAAAAAGGAAATATCTTCCGTTAAAAACTGGAAAGAAGCTTTCTGAGAAACTGCCTTGTGTTCTGTTAATTAATCTCACTGAGTTACAGCTTTCCCCTCAAGAACCATTTCGCTAAGACTGTTCTTGTGTGATTTGCAAAGTGATATTTGGAAGCCCACAGAGGGCTGTGGTGAAAAGGGAAATATCTTCTGTTACAAACTGGAAAGAAGCTTTCT
>NW_027328071.1:0-68677 GCF_047675955.1 Chlorocebus sabaeus | reverse complement strand
CTCAAACCGGTTTTGACCGGCTAAATTGGACTCAAACCGGAACAGACCGGCTCAAACCTGTTTTGACCAGCTCAAACCGGACCAGACAGAATCAAACCGGATCAAACTGGACCAGACTGGCTTAAACCGAACCAGACTGGCTCAAACAGGGTTTGACCAGCTCAAAGCGGAATCAAACAGGACCAGAACGGCACAAACCAGTTTAGACTGGCTCAAACCGGAGCAGACCGGCTCAAACTGAATCAAACCGGAACAGACCAGCTCTTAGACCGGCTCAAACCGGACCAGACCGTTTCAAAACGGTTTTGACCGGCTCAAATTGGACTCAAACCGGACCAGACTGGCTCAAACCGGTGTTGACCGGCACAAACCGGACTCAAACCAGACCAGACCGGCTCAAACCGGATCAAAACGGACCAGACCGGCTCAAACCGGTTTTGATCAGCTGAAACCGGACCAGACCAGCTCAAATCGGATCAAACCGGACCAGACAGGCTGAAACAGGCTCAAACAGGACCAGACCAGCTCAAACCGGACTCAAACCGGACCAGACCGGCTGGAAAACGGTTTTCACCGTCTCAAACCGGACCAGACAGCATCAAACCAGATCAAACAGGACCAGACCTGCTCAAGCCGGTTTGGACCAGCTCAAAAAAGCCCAGACTGGATCTACCGAATCAAACCGGACAAGACCGGCTCAAACCGGATCCAACCGAACCAGAACCACTGAAACCGGATCAAACCAGACCAGACTGCCTCAAACCGGTTTTAACCGGCTCATACCCCACCAGACCGGCTGAATAGGGATGAGACCACCTCAAACCGGTTTGGACCGGGTCAAATCAGACCAGACTGGCACAAACCGGTTTTGACGGGCTCAAACCCGACCAGACCGGCTGAAACAGGACAAGACTGGATCTAACCTGTTTTGACCGTATTAGACTGGCTCAAACCGGTTTTTTGACTGGCTCAAACCCGAGCAGACCGGCTGAAACTGGACGAGACCACCTCAAACCGGTTTTGACCGACTCAAACCCGTCCAGACCGGCTAAAACCGGACCAAACTGGCTCAAACCGGTTGTGACCGGCTCAAAGCGGACTACACCGGCTCTAACCGGTTATGACCAGCTCGAACCGCACTCAAACAGGACCAGACCGTCTCAAACTGGTGTGGTCCGGCTGAAACAGGACTCAAACCGGACCAGACCTGCTCAAACCGGTTTTGACCAGCTCAAATCGGAGCAGAGCAGCACTATCCGAATTTGACCATCTCAAACCAGACTCAAACAGGACCACACCGGCTCAAACTGGTTTTGACCGGCTCAAACCCGACCAGACCAGCTGAAACTTGACGAGACCGCCTCAAACCGGTTTTGACCGACTCATACCGGAAAGACTGGCTAAAACCAGACCAGACCGTCTCAAACGAGTTTTGACCAGCTCAAAACGGACTAGACCGGCTCTAACCGGTTATGACTGGCTCAAACCGCACTCAATCCGGACCAGACCATCTCAAACTGGTGTTGTCCGGCTCAAACCGGACTCAAACCACAGCAGACCGTCTCAAACCCGTTTTGATTGGCTCAAACCCGACCAGACCAGCTGAAACCGGACGAGACCAGCTCAAACCGGTTTGGACGGGCTCCAACCAGACGAGACTGGCTCAAACAGATCAAAGCGGACCAGACTGGTTCAAACCGGATCAAACCAGACCAGAACCCCTGAAACCAGATCAAACCGGACCAGAGCGGCTCAAACCAGTTTTAACGGGCTCAAACCCAACCAGACCGGCTGAAATGGGACGATACCACCTCAAACCGGTTTTGACCAGGTCAAATCGGACCAGACTGGCACAAACCGGTTTTAACCAGCTCAAACCCGACCAGACCATCTGAAACCGGACCAGACAGGCTCAAAGGGGTTTTGACCGGCTCAAACCCTACCAGACTGGCTCAAACTGGACCAGACCCGTTCTAATCGCACTCAAACAGGAATAGACCGGCTCAAACCGGTTTTGACCAGCTCAAATCGGACCAGAGCAGCAGAAACCGATTTTGACCGGCTCAAACATGACTCAAACTGGAACAGACCGGCTCAAACCAGTGTTGACCGGTTCAAACCGGACTCAGTCCGGAACAGACCGGCTCAAACCGGTTTTGAACAGCTCAAAGCGCACTCAAACAGGACCAGACCGGCTAAAACCGGTTTTGGACGGCTCAAACCAGATCACACCGTCTCAAACGACACAAACCGGAGCAGAAGGGCTTAAACCGGATCAAACCGGACCAGACTGGCTCAAACCGGTTTTGACCGGCTCAAATCGGATGAGAGCTGCACAAACCGCATTTGACAAGCTCAAACCAGACTCAAACAGAACGACACCTGCTCAAAGCGGTTTTGAGCGGCTCAAACCCGACCCGACCGGCTGAAACTGGACGAGACTGCCTCAAACCGGTTTTGACCTACTCAAACCATCCAGACCGGCTAAAACCGGACCAGAACGGCTCAAACCGGTTTTGACCGACTCAATGCGAACTAGACCGGTTCTCACTGGTTATGACCAGCTCAAACCACACTCAAACCGGACCAGATCATCTCAAACTGGTGTTGTCCGGCTCAAACCGCACTCAAACAGCACCAGACCAACTCAGACCGGTTTTGACTGGCTCAAATCGGAGCAGAGCAGCACAAACGGAATTTGACCAGCTCAAACCAGACTCAAACAGGACTACACTGGCTCCAACCGGTTATGACTGGCTCAAACCCGACCAGACGGGCTGAAACTGGACGAGACCGCCTCAAACCGGTTTTGACCGACTCAAACACGTCCAAACCGGCTAAAACCGGACCAGACCGGCTCAAACTGGTTTTGACCGGCTCAAAGCGGACTAGACCAGCTCTAACCGGTTATGACCGTCTCAAACTGCACTCAAACTGGACCACACCTTCTCAAACTGGTGTAGTCCGTCTCAAACTGCACTCAAACCAGACCAGAAAGGCTCAGACCGGTTTTGACGGGCTCAAATCGGACCAGAGCAGCACAAACCCAATTTGACCAGCTCAAACAAGACTCAAACATTACCACACTGGCTCAAACCGGTTTTGACCGTCTCAAACCCTACCACACCGGCGAAAACTGGACGAGACCGCCTCAAACCGGTTTTGACCGACTCAAACCCGTCCAGACTGGCTAAAACCGGGCCAGACCGGCTCAAACTGGTATTGACCGGCTCAAAGTGGACTAGACCTGCTCAAACCGCTTTTGACCGGCTCATACCGGAATCAAAACGGATCAGACCGTCTCAAACCCGTTTTCACCGGCTCAAACACGACCAGACTGGCTGAAACCGGACGAGACCGTCTCAAACCAGTTTGGACCGGCTCAAACCAGACCAGACTGGCTCAACCAGATCAAAGCGGATCATACCGGCTCAAACCGGATCAAATCAGGCCAGAACTGCTGAAACCGGATCAAACCGGACCAGACTGGCTTCAACCGGTTTTAACCGACTCAAACCCGACCAGACCGGCTGAAACGGGATGAGACCGCCTCAAACTGTTTTTGACTGACTCAAACCGTCCAGACCAGCTAAAACCGGACCAGACCGGCTCGAACCAGTTTTGACTAGCTCAAATCGGACTCAAACCGGACCAGACCAGCTCAAACCATTTTAGAACGGCTGAAGCCAGACCATACCGGCTCAAACGAATCAAACCGGACCAGACCAGCTTAAAACGGATCAAACCGGACCAGACCAGCGCAAACCGGACCTGACTGGCTCAAACCGGTCGCAAACCGCTTTTGACCAACTCATACCGGTCCAGACAGGCTCAAACCGGTTTTGACCAGCTCAAACCCTACCAGAACAGATAAAACCGAACCAGACCCGTTCAAACAGGACTCAATCTGGAATAGACTGGCTCAAATCGGTTTTCACGGGCTCAAATCAGACCAGAGCAGCACAAACCGATTTTGACCAGCTCAAACCTGACTCAAACTGGACCAGACTGGCTCAAACCGGTGTTGACCAGCTCAAACCGGACTCAAACCGGACCAGACCAGCTCAAACTGATGTTGACCAGCTCAAACCCGACCAGACCGGCTGAAACCGGACGAGACCGGCTGAAACCGGTTTTGACCGGATCAACCCCGACCAGACCAACTAAAACCGGACCAGACTAGCTCAGACCACTTTTCACTGGCTCAAACCAAACCAGACGGGCTGAACCGGATCAAACCGGACCAGACCAGCTTATACCGGATCAAACCGGACCAGACCAGCTCTTAGACCGTCTCAAACCGGTTTTGATCCGCTCAAAACGGACCAGAACGGCTCAAACCGGTTTTGACCGGCTCAAACCGGACAAGACGGTCTCAAACCAGACTCAAACCTGACCAGACCGTCTCAAACCCGTTTTGACTGGCTCAAATGCGACCAGACCGGCTGAAACAGGACGAGACTGGCTGAAACCGGTTTTGACAGCCACAAACCGAACCAGACCAGTTCAAACCCGATCAAACGGGACCAGACCGGCTCAAACCTGTCTTGACCATATTAGACTGGCTCAAACCGGTTTTTAGCGGCTCAAATCGCACCAGACCTGCTCAAACCGGTTTTGACCTTCTCCAAACAGACTCAAACCGGTTTTGATCAGAAAAAACCGGACCAGACCGCCTCAAACCTGGTTTGAATGGCTCAAACCGGACGCAAAACGTACCACACCGGCTCAAACCAGACTCAAGCCGGACTGGACTGGCTCAAATCGGTTTTGATCGGCTCAAACGGGACAAGGAACAAACCAGCTCAAACCGGACTCAAACCGGACCAGACTGGCTCAAACCGGTTTTTAAAGACTCAAACCAGACCATACCAGCTCAACCGAATCAAACCGGAGCAGACCAGCTTAAACCGAATCAAACGGGAACAGAACAGCTCAAACCGGTTTAGACCGGCTCAAATCGAAGGAGAGCAGCACAAACCGAATTTGACGAGCTCAAACCAGACTCAAAAAGGACTACAACGGCTCAAACCGATTTTGACTGGCTCAAACCGGACTCAAACCGGACCAGACAGTCTCAAACCCGTTTTGACTGGCTCAAACCCGACCAGACCAGCTGAAACCGGACGAGACCGCCTCAAACCGGTTTGAACCAACTCAAACCAGACGAGAATGGCTCAACTAGATCAAAGCCGAGCAGACCGGCTCAAACCGGATCAAACAGGACCAGCACCGCTGAAACCAGATGAAACCGGACCAGACCGGCTCAAAGCGGATTTAACCGGCTCATACCCGACCAGACCGGCTGAAATGGGACGAGATCACCTCAAACCGGTTTTGACCGGGTCAAACTGGACCAGACCTGCACAAACCGGCTTTGACCGGCTCACACCCTACCAGACTGTCTAAAACCGGACCAGACCCGTTCAAACAGGACTCAAACTGGAATAGACCGGCTCAAACCAGTTTTGAAGGGTTCAAATCGGACCAGAGCAGCACAAACCGATTTTGACCGGCTCAATTCGGACTCAAACTGGACCAGACCATCTCAAACCGGTGCTGACCAGCTCAAACTGGACTCAAACCGGACCAGACCGGCTCAAACCGGTTTTGACCAGCTCAAACCCGACCAGACCGGCTGAAACCGGACGAGACCGGCTGAAACCGGTTTTGACCAGGTCAAGCCCGATCAGACCAACTAAAACCGGACCAGACTAGTTCAGACCACTTTTGACTGGCTCAAATCGAACCAGACCAGCTCAACTGGATCAAACCGGACCAGACCGGCTTAAACCGGAACAAACCGGACCAGACCGGCTCAAACCGGTTTTGACCAGCTCAAATCGGAGGAGAGCAGCACAAACCGAATTTGACCAGCTCAAACCAGACTCAAACAGGACCACAACAGCTCAAACCGGTTTTGACCATCTCAAACCCGACCAGACCGCCTGAAACTGGACGAGACTGCCTCAAACCGGTTTTGACCGACTCAAACCCGTCCAGACCGGGTAAAACCGGACCAGACCAGCTCAAACCGGTTTCGAGCGGCTCAAAGCGGACTAGACTGGCTCTAACCGGTTATGACCGGCTCAAACCGCACTCAAACCCGACCAGACCATCTCAAACTGGTATTGTCCGGCTCAAACCGGACTCAAACCGGACCAGACCGGCTCAAACCGGTTTTGACCGACGCAAACCAGACTCAAACGGGACCAGACCTTCTCCAATTCGTTTTGACTGGCTCAAACCGACCAGACCAGCTGAAACCGGACGAGACTGGCTCAAACCGGTTTGGACCGGCTCAAACCAGACGAGACCGGCTCTACCAGACAAAGGCGGACCAGACCGTCTCATACCGGATCAAACCGGACCAGAACCGCTGAAACTGGATCAAACCGGACCAGACCAACTCAAACCGGTTTTAACCAGCTCAAACCCGACAAGACCAGCTGAATTGGGACGAGACCGCCTCAAACCTGTTTTGACCGGGTCAAATCAGACCAGAAAGGCACAAACCAATTTTGACCGGCTCAAACCCGAACAGATCGTCTGAAACCAGACCATACCGGCTCAAACCAGTTTTGAACGGTTCAAACCCTACCAGACCAGCTAAAACCGGACCAGACCCGTTCAAACCGGACTCAAAAAGGAATAGACTGGCTCAAACCGGTTTTGACCGGCTCAAATCGGACCAGAGCAGCACAAACCGATTTTAACCGGCTCAAACCAGACTCAAACAGGACCAGACTGGCTCAAACCGGCTTTCAACACCTCAAACGCGACCAGACCAGCTGAAACCAGACGAGACCAGATGAAACCGGTTTTGACAGGGTCAACCCTGACCAGACCAACTAAAACTGGACCAGACTGGCTCAGACCACTTTTGACCGGCTCAAACCGAACCAGACCGATTCAACTGGATCAAACCAGACCAGACCGGCTTATACCGGATCAAACCGGACCAGACCGGCTCTTAGACAGCCTCAAACCGGTTTTGATCCGCTCAAAACGGACCAGAACGGCTCAAACCGGTTTTGACCAGCTCAAACCGGATCAGACAGTCTCAAACCGGACTCAATCCGGACCAGACTGTCTCAAACCTGTTTTGACTGGCTCAAACCAGACCAGACCGGCTGAAACCAGACAAGACTGGCTCAAACCGGTTTGGACCGACTCAACCAGACGAGACTGGCTCAATTAGATCAAAGCCGACCAGACCGGCTAACACCGGATCAAACCGGACCAGAATCGCTGAAACCAGATCAAACCGGACCAGACCGGCTCAAAGCGGTTTTAACTGGCTCAAACCCGAACAGACCGGCTGAAATGGGACGAGACTGCCTCAAACCGGTTTTGACCGGGTCAAATCAGACCAGACTGGCACAAACCGGTTATGACTGGCTCAAATCTGAACAGACCGTCTGAAACAGGACCAGACAGGCTCAAACCGGTTTTGACCAGCTCAAACCGTACCAGACCAGCTAAAACCAGACCAGACCCATTCTAACCGGACTCAAACAGGAATAGACCGGCTCAAACCGGTTTTGACCGGCTCAAATCGGACCAGAGCAGCACAAACCGATTTCGACCGGCTCAAACCAGACTCAAACAGGACCAAACCGACTCAAACCGTTTTTCACCGGCTCAAACCCGACCAGACCGGCTGAAACCGGTTTTGACCGGGTCAACCCCGACCAGACCAACTAAAACCGGACCAGACTGGCTCAGACCACTTTTGATCGGTTCAAACCGAATCAGACTGGCTCAACCGGATCAAACCGGACCAGACCGGCTTATACTGGAACAAACCAGTCCAGACCGGCTCTTAGACCACCTCAAACCAGTTTTGATAAGCTCAAAACGGAGCAGAACGGCTCAAACCGGTTTTGACCGGCTCAAACCGGATCAGACCGTCTCAAACCGGACTCAAACCATACCAGACTGTCTCAAACACGACCAGACCGGCTCAAACACGACCAGACCGGCTCAAACACGACCAGAACGGCTGAAACCAATGAGACCGGCTCAAACCGGTTTGGACCGGCTCAAACAAGACCAGATCAAAGATTACTAGACAGGCTCAAACCGGATCCAACAGGTCCAGAACTGCTCAAACCGGATCAAACCAGACCAGACCAGCTCAAACCGGTTTTGACTGGCTCAAACTGGACTCAATCCGGACCTGACCCGCTAAAACCGGTTTTAACCGGCTCAAACCAAACCATACCTGCTCAACCGGATCAAACTGGACCAGATCAGCTCAAACCGGACCAGACCGGCTCAAACCGGTCGCAAACTGCTTTTGACCAGTAGTAACCGCTCCAGACAGCCTCAAACCGGTTTTGACTGGCTCAAAACGGACTCAAACAGGACCCGACCAGGTCAAACCGGTTTTAAATGGCTCAAATCGAACTCAAACAAGAAAAGACCGGCTCAAACAGGGTTTGACCATCTCAAACCAGACCAGACCGGCTCAAACCTGTTTTGACCGTATTAGACTGGCTCAAACTGGTTTTGACCAGCTCCAAACTTACTCAAAGCAGTTTTGACCGGCACAAGCCGGACCAGACTGCCTCAAACCTGTCTTGAACGGCTCAAACTGGACGAAAAACGTACCAGACCAGCTCAAACCGGACTCAAACTGGACTAGACCAGCTCAAATTGGTTTTGATCGGCTCAAACCGGAAAAGGACCAATCCGGCTCAAACCAGACTCAAACCGGACCAGAGTGGCTCAAAACGCTTTTGAACGGCTCAAACCAGACCAAACCGGCTCAAACGGATCAAACTGGACCAGACCGGCTCAACCCGGAACAAACCGGACCAGATCGGCTCAAACAGGTTTTGACCAGCTCAAACCGGACCAGACCGGTTCTTAGACCAGCTCAAACCGGTTTTGAACGACTCAAATGGGACCAGACCGGCAGAAACCGGTTTTGACCAGCTCAAACTGGATTCAAATCGGAGCAGACAAGCTCAAACCATTGTTGACCGGCTCAAACCGGAATCAAACCGCCCAGACTGGCTCAAAGAGGTGCACACTCAGGGGAGCGCTCATTCAGGGGAGTGCTCACGCAGGATAGTGCGCAATCAGTGGAGTCCTCACTCAGGCAAGTGCACACTCAGGGGAGTTCACACACTGGGGAGCGCTGACACACTGGAGCACACACTCAGGGGAGGACACACTCAGGAGAGTGCACACTCAGGGGAGGGCACACTCAGGGGATCCTCTCTCAGGTGAGTTCACACTCAGGGGAGAGCACACTCGGGGTGTCTTCACCCAGGCGAGTTCACACTCAGGGGAGCACGCACTCAGGGGAGAGCTCACTTGGGGAGTGCACAATCAGGGGAGAGCACATTCAGGGGAGTGTACACTGAGGGAAGTGCTCATTCAGTGGAGTGCACACTCAGGGGTGTCCTCACTCAGGCGAGTTCACACTCAGGGAAGTGTACACTCTGGGGTGGCCCCTTTCAGGGAGTGCGCACTCAGGGGAGTTCACACTCAGGGAAGTGCTCAATCAGGGGAGGGCACATTCAGGGGAGCACAATCACAGGGGCGCGCACACGCAGGAGAGTGCACACTCAAGGGAGTCCTCACTCAGGAGAGTGTGAACTCAGAGGATTGCACACACAGGGTAGTCCTCACCCAGGAGAGTGCGAACTCAGGGGAGTGCACTCTCAGGGGAGTGCTCACTCAGGGGAGTGCACACTCAGGAGAGTCCTCACTGAGGCGAGTGCACATTCAGGATAGTCCTCACTCAGGGGAGTGCTCAATCAGGGTAGTGCTCACTCAGGGCAACGCTCACTCAGGGGAGTGCACACTCAGGGGAGCGCACACTCAAGGGAACGCAAACTCAGGGGTGTGCACACTCAGGGGAGACCTCACTCAGGGGAGTGCAAACTCAGAGGAGTGCACACACAGCGGAGTGCTCATTCAGGGGACTGAACACTAACGGGAGTGTTCATTCAGGCGAGTGCAAATTCAGGGGAGTGCACACTCAGGGGAGCGCTCACACAGAGGAGTTTCCACTAAAGTGTGTGCACACTCAGGGGAGTGCACACTCAGGGGAGTCCTCACACAGGCGAGTGCACACTCAGGAGAGCGCTCACTCAGGGGGTGCACACTCAGGATTGTGTGCACTCAGTCGAGTCCTCACTCAGGGGAGTGCACACTCAGGGGAGCGGACAATCAGGGGAGCCCTGACTCAGGAGAGTGCAAACTCAGAGGAGTGTACACTCAGGGGAGCCCTCACTCAGGGGAGTGCACACTCAGGATTGTGTCCACTCAGTGGAGTCCTCACTCAGGGGAGCGCTCACTCAGGGTAGTGCACACCCTGGGGAGCGAACACTCAGGGGAGTGCACACTCAGGGGTCTCTTCACACAGGCAAGTCCACATTCAGGGGAGTGTGCACTCAGGGGAGCGCTCACTTAGGGGAGTGCATGCTCAGGGAAGCGCACCTTCAGGGGAGTGCACACCCTGGGGAGGGAAAACTCAGGGGAGTGCACACTCAGGGGAGTGCACACTCAGGGGAGCACACACTCAGGGGAGTGCACACCCTGGGGAGTGAACACTCTGGGGAGTGCACACTCAGGGGAGTACACACTCAGGGGTGTCTTAACCCAGGCGAGCGCACAGTCAGGGGAGTGGGCACTCAGGTGTGTGCTCACTCAGGGGAGTGCACACTCAGGGGAGTCCACACTCAGGGAAGTCTTCACTCGTTAGTGTGCGAACTCAGAAAAGTGCACACTCGGGGGAGGGCTCACTCAAAGGAGTCATCACTCAAGCGAGTGCCCCCTCAGGAGACCGCTCACTCAGGGGAGTGCACACTCAGGGGAGCCTCACTCAGGCGAGTTCACACTCAGGGGAGTGCACACTCATGGGTGTCTTCACCCAGGCGAGTTAACACACATGGGAGCGCAAACTCAGGGGAGTGCACACCCAGGGGAGTCCTCACTCAGGAGAGTGAGAACTCAGAGGAGTGCACAATCAGCGGAATGCTCATTCAGGGGACTGCAAACTAAGGGGAGTCTTCACTCAGGCGAGTGCACATTCAGGGGAGGCACTCTCAGGGGAGCGCTCACTCAGGGGAGTTTCCAGTTAAGTGAGCACACTCTCAGGGGAGTGCACACTCAGGGGAGTCCTCACACAGGCGAGTGCACACACAGGAGAGCGCTCAGTCATGAGACTGTACACTCAGGATAGTGTGCACTCAGTGGAGCCCTCACTCAGGGGAGTGCACACTCAGGGGAGCGCATACTCAGGGGAGCGCACACTCAGGGGAGTGCACACCTGGAGATTCCTCACTCAGGAGAGTGCAAACTCAGAGCATTGCACATTCAGAAGAGTGCTAACTCACGGGAGTGCACACTCAGGGGTGCCCTCACTCAGGTGAGTGCACACTCAGGGGAGTGCACACTCAGGGGCGTGCACACTCAAGTGAGCATACACTCAGGGGAGTGCACACTCAAGGGAGTCCTCACTCAGGCAAGTTCACACTCATGGGTGTGCACACTCAGTAGTCCTCACTCACGCGAGTGCACACTCAGGGAAGTGCCCACTCAGGGGAGGGCTCACTCAGGGCAGTGCACACTCATGGGAGCGCGCAATCTGGGGAGCGCACACTCAGGGGAGTTCACACTCATCCGGGTCCTCACTTAGGAGAGTGCGAACTCAGAGGAGTGCACACTCAGGGGAGTTCTCATTCAGGGATGTACACACTCAGGGGAGTCCTCAGTTAGACGACGGCGCACTCAGGGGAGTGCACACTCAGGGAGGCGCTCGCGAAGCAGAGAGCCCCTCAGGTGAGCGCTTACTCAGGGGAGTGCACACTCAGGGGATCCAACCGGACCAGACCGGCTCAAACAGGATTTGACCAGCTCAATCCGGACCAGACCAGCTCAACTGGTTTTGACCGGCTCAAACTGGAGCAGACCAGCTGAAACTGGTTAGGATCGGCTCAAACCAGACCAGACCAGCTGAATCGGATCAAACAGGACCAGACCGGCTTAAACCGGTGTTGACAGGCTCAAACTGGGCCAGAACGGCTCAAACCGGTTCAAACAGGAACCAGACCGGCTTAAACCGGATTAAACCTTTCCAGACCGGCTCAAACCGGTTTTGACCACCTCAAATCGGACCAGACAGGCACTAACAGCTTTTGACTGGCTCAAACCGCACTAAAACCGGACCAGACTGACTCAATCCGGTTTTGATCGGCCCAAACCCGACCAGACCGGCTGAAGCCGGACCAGACCAACTCAAACCGGTTTTGAATGGCTCAAACACGACCGGATCGGCTAAAACCGCACCAGACCAGCTCAAATTGTTGTCGACCGGCTCAAACTGGTCCAGACCGGCTCAAACCGGTTTTCACCAGCTCAAATCAGACCAGACCGGCTCAAACCGGCTGAAATCGGACCAGACCGGGTTGAACCAGGTTTGTCTGGCTCAAACCGGCCTCAAACCCTACCAGAACACCTCATACCGGGTTTGACCGGCTGAATTTGGACTCATACCGGACCAGATCGGCTCAAACCAGTTTTGACCGGCTCAAACCCGACCAGAATGGCACAAACCGGATCAAACCGGACCAGTCTGGTTCAAACTGGTTTGGACCGGCTCAAACCGGACCAGACTGGCAAAAACCAGTCCAGACCCGCTTAAACCAGATCAAACCGGACCAGACCGGTTCTTAGACCATCTGAAACCAGTTTTGATTGGCTCAATACGGACCAGACCGGCTCAAACCAGACCAGACCGGCTAAAACCGGTGTTGACCGTCTGAAACCATACCAGACTGCCTTAAACCGGACCAGACTGGCACAAAACGGGTTTGACCTGTTCAAACAGGATTCAAACCATACCAGACCTTCTCCAACCGGGTTTGACCAGCTCAAACCGGACCAGACCCGCTCAAAATGGATCAAACAGGACCAGACCGGCACTTAGACCGTCTCAAACCGGTTTTGACTGGCTCAAACCAGACTCAAACCCGACCAGACCGGCTCAAACTGGTGTTGACCGGTTCAAACCAGACCAGACTGGCTCAAACCGGTGTTGACCGGCTCAAACCGGACCAGACCCGCTCAAACGGGTTTTCACCAGCTCAAACCAGATGATACCGGCTCCTCCGGATCAAACCGGACCAGACTGGCTTAAACCGGATCAAACCGGACCAGATCGGCTGAAACCGGACCAGACAAGCTCAAACCGGTTTTGACCGGCTCAAACCCAACCAGACCGGCTAAAACCGGACCAGACCGGTTCAAACCGGACTCAAACCGGAGTAGACTGGCTCAAACGGGTTTTGACCGGCTCAAATCTGACCAGAGCAGCACAAACCGATTTTGACCTGCTCAAACCAGACTCAAACAGGACCAGATCGGCTCAAACCGGTTTTGACCAGCTCAAACTCAACCAGACCAGCTAAAACCGGACCAGACTGGCTCTCATCAGTTTTGACCGGCTCAAACCGAACGAGACCGGCTCAACTGGATCAAACCGGACCAGACCGTCTTAAACTGGATCAAACCGGCCCAGATTGGCTCTTAGACCATCTCAAACCAGTTTTGATCCACTCAATACGGACCAGAACGACTCAAACTGGTTTTGACCGGCTAAAACCGGACCAGACCATCTCAAACTGGACACAAACCGGACCAGACCGGCTCAAACCGGTGTTGACCACCTCAAAACAGACTCAAACTGGACAAGACCGGCTCCAACCGGTGTTGACCAGCTCAAACCGGACTCAAACCTGACCAGACCGACTCAAACCGGGTTTGACCGGCTTAAACCAGACCATACCAACTCAACCAAAACAAACCGGACCAGACCGGCTCAAACTGGTTTTGACCGGCTCAAATCGGATCACACCGCATCAAACCGGATCAAAACGGACCAGACTGGCTCAAACCGGTTTTGACCGGCTCAAAAAAGGCCAGACCGGCTCTACTGGATCAAACCGCACCAGACCGGCTTAAACAGGATTTGACCAGCTCACACCGGACCAGAGCGGCTCAAACCGGTTTTGACTCGCTCAAATTGGACTCAAACCGGAACAGACCGGCTCAAACCTGTTTTGACCATCTCAAACCAGAGCAGACAGAATCTAACTGGATCAAACCGGACCAGATCGGCCCTTAGACAGTCTCAAACTGGTTTTGATCGGCTCAATACGGACCAGAACGTCTCAAACCGGTTTTGACCGGCTAAAACTGAACCAGACCATCTCCAACCAGACACAAACCGGACCAGACCAGCTCAAATCGGCTTTGACCGGGTCAAACCTGAACAGACCGGCTCAACCGGATCAAACCGGACCAGACCGGCTTTAACCAGATCAAACTGGTCCAGACAGGCTCAAACCGGGGTTGACCGGCTCAAACCCGACCACACTGGCTTAAACCGAAACAGACTGGCTCAAACAGGGTTTCACCGGCTAAAATCGGACTCAAACCGTACCAGAATGTCTCAAACCGGGTTAGACTGGCTCAAACCGGACCAGACCAGATCAAACCGAATCAAACCGGACCAGACTGGCTCAAACCGGTTTTGACTGGCTCAAATCGGACTCAAACCGGACCAGACCGGCTATAAACGGATCTAACCGGACCAGACCGGCTCAAACCAGGGTTGACCGGATCAAACACGACCAGACCAGCTGAAACCAGACGAGACCGTCTCAAACCGCTTTGGACCGGCTCAAACCAGACCCGACTGGCTCAACCAGATCAAAGCAGACCATACCGACTCAAACCGGATCAAACCGGACCAGAACCGCTGTAACCGGATTAAAACGGACAAGACCAGCTCCAACCAGTTTTGAACGGCTCAAACCAGATCATACCGGCTCAACCGAATCAATCCGGACCAGACCGGCTTAAACCGGATCAAACCGGACCAGATCGACTCAAACCGGTTTGATCGGCTCAAATCGGACGAGAGCAGCACAAATCGAATTTGACCAGCTCAAACCAGACTCAAACAGGACCACACCGGCTCAAACCGGTTTTGACCGGCTCAAACCCGACCAGACTGGCTGAAATTGGACGAGACAACCTCAAACCGGTTTTGACCAACTCAAACCCGTCCAGACCGGCTAAAACCGGACCAGACCGGCTCAAACCAATTTTGACCGGCTCAAAGCAGACTAGACCGGCTCTAACCGGTTATGACCGACTCAAACCGCACTCAAACCGGATCAGACCGTCTCAAACTGGTGTTGTCTGGCTCAAACCGGACTCAAACCGGACCAGACCGTCTCAAACCGGTTTTGACCAGCTCAAACCGGACTCAAACCGGGCAAGACCGTCTCAAACCGGTTTTGACTGTCTCAAACCCGACCAGACTGGCTGAAACCGGACGAGACCGGCTCAAACCACTTTGGACTGGTTCAAACCAGACGAGACTAGATCAACCAGATCAAAGCGGACCAGATCGGCTCAAACCGGATCAAACCGGACCAGAACCGCTGAAACCGGATCAAAGCAGACCAGACCGGCTGAAACCGGTTTTATCCCGCTCAAACCCGAAGAGACCGGCTGAATTGGGGCGAGACCGCCTCAAACCGGTTTTGACCGGGTCAAATCAGACCAGACCAGCACAAACTGGTTTTGACCGGCTCAAACCCTACCAGACCACAAAAAACCGGACCAGACCCATTCAAACCGGTCTCAAGACCACTTCATACCGGACTCAAAACGGACCAGACCGTCTCAAACCCGTTTTGAATGGCTCAAACCTGACCAGAGCAGCTGAAACCGGACGAGACCAGCTCAAACCGGTTTGGACCGGCTCAAAGCAGACCAGACTGGCTCAACCAGATCAAAGCCGTCCATACCGGCTCAAACCGGATCAAACCCAAACAGAACCGCTGAAACCGGGTCAAACCGGATTAGACTGGCTCCAACCAGTTTTGACTGGCTCAAACCCGTCCAGACCGACTAAAACCAGACCAGACCGACTCAAACCGGTGTTGACCAGCTCAAGCTGGACTCAAACCGGACCAGACCGGCTCAAACCGGTTTTGAACGGCTCAAACCAGACCATACCACCTCAAACGATTCAAACCGGACCAGACTGGCTTAAACCAGATCAAACCAGAACAAACAGGCTCAAACCGGTTTTGACCGGCTCAAATCGGACCAGAGAAGCAAAAACCGAATTTGACCAGCTGAAACCAGACTCAAACAGGACCACACCGGCTCAAACCGGTTTTGACCGGCTCAAACCCGACCAGACCGGCTGAAACTGGACGAGACCACCTCAAACCGGTTTTGACCGAATCAAACCCGTCCAGACCGGCTGAACCGGATCAAACCAGACCAGAGAGGCTAATACCGGTTTAAACCGGACCAGACCGGCTCTTAGACCGTCTCAAACCGGTTTTGATCTGCTCAAAACGGACCAGAACGGCTCAAACCCGTTTTGACCTGCACAAACCGGACCAGACCAGCTCAAACCGGACTCAAACCGGACCAGAACGGATCAAACTGTTGTTGACCGACACAAACCTGACTCAAACTGGACCAGACGGGCTCAAACCGGTGTTGACCAACTCAAACCGGACTCAAACTGGACCAGACCGGCTCAAACCCGTTTTGAACGGCTCAAACCAACCATACCAGCTCAAACAAATCAAATTGGACCAGACCGGTTTAAACCAGATGAAACCATTCCAGACCATCTCTAACTGGTGTTGTCCGGCTCAAACTGCACTCAAACCGGACCAGACCGTCTCAAACCGGTTTTTACCGGCTCAAACCCGGACAGACCGGCTGAAACTGGACGAGACCGGCTGAAACCGGTTTTGACCGGGTCAACCCCGACCAGACCAACTAAAACCAGACCAGACTGGCTCAGACCACTTTTGACCGGCTCAAACCGAACCAGACTGGCTGAAACGGATCAAACCGGACCAGACTGGCTTATACCGGATCAAACCGGACCAGACCGGCTCTTAGACCATCTCAAACCAGTTTTGATAATCTCAAAACGGACCAGAACGGCTCAAACCGGTTTTGACCGGCTCAAACCTGACCAGACCGTCGCAAAACCAGACTCAAACCCGACCAGACCGGCTGAAACTGGACAAGACCGCCTCAAACCGGTTTTGACTGACTCAAACCTGTCCAGACCGGATAAAACCGGACCAGACCGGCTCAAACCGGTTTTGACCGGCTCAAAGCGGACTACACCAGCTCTAACCGGTTATGACCGTCTCAAACCGCACTCAAACCAGACCAGACCGTCTGAAACTGGTGTTGTCCGGCTCAAACCGGACTCAAACCGGACCAGACCGACTCAAACCCGTTTTGACCGGCTCAAACCCGACCAGACCGGCTGAAACCGGATGAGACCAGCTCAAACCGGTTTGGACCGGCTCAAACCGGTTTGGACCGGCTCAAACCAGACCAGACTGGCTCAACCAGATCAAAGCGGACCAGACAGGCTCAAACCGGATCCAACAGGACCAGAACCGCTCAAACCGGATTAAACCGGAACAGACCAGCTCAAACCTGTTTTCACTGCCTCAAACTGGACTCAATCCAGACCCGACTCGTTCAAACCGGTTTTAACCAGCTCAAACCAAACAATACCGGCTCAACCGTATCAAACCGGACCAGACCAGCTCAAACCGGACCAGACCAGCTCGAACTGGTCACAAACCGCTTTTGTCCAGCTGAAACAGGTCCAGACAGCCTCAAACCGGTTTTGACTGGCTCAAAACCTACTCAAACTGGACCAGTCTGGGTCAAACCGGTTTTAAACCGCTCAAATCAGACTCAAACAGCAACAGACCGGCTCAAACAGGGTTTGACCGTCTCAAATCAGACCAGACCGGCTCAACTGGATCAAACCGGACCAGACCAGCTCAAACCTGTTTTGACCGTATTAGACTGGCTCAAACCGGTTTTTAGCGGCTCAAATCGCACCAGACCGGCTCAAACCGGTTTTGTCCGGCTCCAAACGGACTCAAAGTGGTTTTGACTGGCAAAAACCGGACCAGACCGCCTCAAACCTGTTTTGACCGGCACAAAACGGACTCAAACCGGACCAGACCGGCTCAAACCGGACTCAAACCGGACTAGACTGGCTCAAATCGGTTTTGATCGGCTCAAACCGGACAAGGACCAACCCGGCTCAAACCGGACTCAAACTGGACCAGACCGGCTAAAACCAGTTTTGAATGGTTCAAACCAGACCATACTGGCTCAATCGATTCAAACCAGACCAGACCACCTTAAACTGGATCAAACCGGACCAGACCGGCTCAAACCAGTTTTGACTGGCTCAAATCGGAAGAGAGCAGCACAAACCGAATTTGACCAGCTCAAACCAGACTCAAACAGGACCACACTGGCTCAAACCCGTTTTGACCGTCTCAAACCCGACCAGACCGGCTAAAACTGGACAAGACCACCTCAAACCGGTTTTGACCAACTCAAACCCATCCCGACCGGCTAAAACCGGACCAGACGGGTTCAAACTGGTTTTGACCGGCTCAAAGCGGACTACACCGGCTCTAACCAGTTATGACCACCTCAAACCGCACTCAAACCAGACCAGACCGTCTCAAATTGGTGTTGTCTGGCTCAAGCCGCACTCAAACCGGACCAGAAGGGCTCAGACCGGTTTTGACCGGCTCAAATCAGACCAGAGCAGCACAAACCGAATTTGAGCAGCTCAAACCAGACTCAAACAGGACCACACCACCTCAAACGGGTTTTGATCGGCTCATACCGGACTCAAACCGGACCAGACCCTCTCAAACTGGTGTTGTCTGGCTCAAACCTGACTCAAACCAGACCAGACCGGATCAAACCGAGTTTGACTGGCTCAAACCGGACTCAAACCGGAGCAGACCGTCTCAAACCCGTTTTGACCGGCTCAAACCCAACCAGACCGGCTGAAACCGGATGAGACCGGCTCAAACCGGTTTGGACCGGCTCAAACCAGACCAGACTGGATCAACCAGATCAAAGCGTACCAGACCGGCTCAAACCGGATCAAACCGGACCAGAACCATGGAAACCGGATCAAACCAGACCAGTCCGGCTCAAACCGGTTTGGTCTGGTTGAAACCAGACCAGACTGGCTCAACCAGATCAAAGCGGACCAGACAGAATCAAACCAGATCAAACCAGACCAGATCGGCCCTTAGACAGTCTCAAACCGGTTTTGATCGGCTCAGTACGGACCAGAACGGCTCAAACCGGTTTTGACCAGCTCAAACCGGACCAGACCATCTCAAACCCGTTTTGACCGTGTCAAACCACAACAGACTGGCTCAACCGCATCGAAACGGACCAGACCGGCTTTAACCGGATCAAACCGGACCAGACCGGCTCAAACCAGGGTTGACCGGCTCAAACCCGACCCGACTGGCTTAAACCGAATCAGACTGGCTCAAACAGGGTATTTACCAGCTCAAACTGGACTCAAACTGGACCAGAACGGCTCAAACCAGACTAGACTGGCTCAAACCGGACCAGATGAGCTCAAACCGAATCAAACTGGACCAGACCGGCTCTTAGACCGCATCAAACCGGAGCACACCGGCTTCAACCAGTTTTGACCGGCTCAAATCGGACTCAAACCGGACCCGACCAGCTCAAACTGGAATTGACCGGCTCAAACCGGACTCAAACCGCACCAGACCGGCTCAAACCAGTGTTCAACGGCTCGAACCAGACTCAAACCAGACCAGAACGGCACAAACCGGACCAGACACTCTCAAAGGGGATCAAAACGGACGAGACCAACTGAAACAGGTTTTGATCAGCTGAAACTGGACCAGACCAGCTCTAACCGGACTGAAATCGGACCAGACCAGCTGAAAACGGTTTTGACCTGCTGAAATCGGACCAGACCGCATCAAACGGGATCAAACCGGACCAGACCAGCTCAAACGGGATTTGACCAGCTCACAAAAGCCCAGACCGGCTCTACCGCATCAAACCGGACCAGACCGGCTCAAACCGGCTCAAACCGCACCAGACCGGCTCAAACAGGATTTGACCAGCTCACACCAGACCAGACCGCCTCAAACCGGTTTTGACCCGCTCAAATTGGACTCAAACCAGAACAGACTGGCTCAAACCGCTTTTGACCAGCTCAAACCGGACCAGACAGACTCAAACTGGATCACACCAGACCAGACTGGCCCTTACAAGCCGGACCAGACTGGCCCTTACACAGTCTCAAACTGGTTTTGATCGGCTCAATACGGACCAGAATGGTTCAAACCGGTTTTGGCCAGCTCAAACCGGACCAGACCATCTCAAATCGCACTCAAACTGGACCAGACCTGCTCAAACCGGTTTGACCAGATCAAACCAGAACAGACCAGCTCAAATCAAATCAAACCGGACCAGACCGGCTCTTAGACCGACTCAAACCAGACCAGACCAGCTCACACCGGTTTTGACCTGCTCAAATCAGACTCAATCCGGACCAGATTGGCTCAACCTGAATCAAACCAGACCAGACCGGCTCTGAGACCGGCTCAAACTGGACCAGACCGGCTCAAACCGATATTCACCAGCTCAAATCGGACTCAAACCAGACCAGACCGGGTATAAACGGATCTAACCGGACCAGACCAGCTCAAACCCGTTTTGAACGGCTCAAACCAGACCATATCATCTCAAACGAATCAAATTGGACCAGACCAGCTTAAACCGGATCAAACCGTTCCAGACCGTCTCAAACTCTTGTTGACCAGCTCAAACCGCACTCAAACCGGACCAGAACGGCTGAGACCGGTTTTGACTGGCTCAAATCGGACCAGAGAAGCACAAACCGAATTTGACCAGCTCAAACCAGACTCAAACGGGACCACACAGGCTCAAACCAGTGTTGACCGGCTCAAACCCGACCAGACCGGCTGAAACTGGACGAAACTGCCTCAAACCGGTTTTGACCAACTCAAACCCGTCCAGACTGGCTAAAACCGGACCAGACCGGCTCAAACCGGTTTCGACCGGCTCAAAGAGGACTAGACCGTCTCTAACAGGTTATGACCGGCTCAAACCGCAATGCATCCGGACCAGACCCTCTCAAACTGGTGTTGTCCGGCTCAAACCAGACTCAAACAGTACCAGACCGGCTCAAACCCGTTTTGACCGGCTCAAACTCGACCAGACTGGCTAAAACCGGACCAGACCAGCTCAAACCGTTGTTGACCAGCTCAAACAGGACTCAAACCGGACCAGACTGGCTCAAACCGGTTTTGAACGGCTCAAACCAGACCATACCATCTGAAACGAATCAAACCGGACCAGACCGGCTTAAACCAGATCAAACCGGATCAGTCCGGCTAAAACCGGTTTTGACCGGCTCAAATTGGACGAGAGCAGCACAAACCAAATTTGACCTGCGCAAACCTGACTCAAAAGGACCACATCGGCTCAAACCGGTTTTGATCAGCTCACAAAAGCCCAGACCGGCTCTATTGGATCAAACCGGACCACACCGTCTCAAACCGGCTCAAACCGCACTAGACCGGCTCGAACAGGATTTGACCAGCTCACACCGGACCAGACCGGCTCAAACCGGTTTTGATCGGCTCAAATTGGACTCAAACAGGAACAGACAGGCTCAAACCGGTTTTGACCAGCTCAAACCGGACCAGACAGACTCAAACCAGATCAAACCGGACCAGACCGGGCCTTAGACAGTGTCAAACCAGTTTTCATCAGCTCAATACGGACCAGAACGGCTTAAACCCGTTTTGACCGGCTCAAACCGGACCAGACCATCTCAAGCCTGACTCAAACCGGACCAGACCAGCTCAAACCGGCTTTCACCGGGTCTAACCTGAACAGACCGGCTCAACTGGATCAAGCCGGACCAGACCGGCTTTAACCGGATCAAACCGGACCAGACCGGCGTAAACCAGGGTTGATCGGCTCAAGCCCGACCAGACTGGCTTAAACCGAACCAGATTGGCTCAAACAGGGTTTGACCAGCTCAAACCGGACTCAAACCAGACCAGAACGGCTCAAACCGTGTTAGACTGGCTGAAACCGGACCAGACCAGCTCAAACCGAATCAAACTGGACCACACCGGCTCTTAGAGTGGCTAAAACCGGACCAGACCGGCTCGAACCGGTGTTGACCAGCTCAAACCGGACTCAAACCAGATCAGAACGGCTCAAACCAGTTTTGAATGGCTCATACCAGACCATACCGGCTTAAACGAATCAAAACGTACCAGACCGGCTTACACCGAATCAAACCAGACCAGACCGGCTCAAACCTGTCGCATACCGCTTTTGACCAGCTCATACCGGTCCAGACAGCCTCAAACCGGTATTGACTGGCTCAAACCGGACTCAAAGAGGACCAGACCAGGTCAAACCGGTTTTAAACTGCTCAAATCGAACTCAAACAGGAACAGACCGGCTCAAACCAGTTTTGAATGGCTCAAAGCAGATCATACCGGCTCAACCGAATCAAACCAGACCAGACAGGCTTAAATCGGATCAAACCGGACCAGACCGGCTCAAACCGGTTTTGACCAGCTCAAATCGGACAAGAGCTGCACAAACCGAATTTGACCTGCTCAAACCAGACTCAAAAAGGACCACACCAGCTCAAACCAGTTTTGACCAGCTCAAACCTGACAAGACCGGCTGAAACTGGACGAGACCGCCTCAAACCGGTTTTGACCGGCTCAAAGCGTACTAGACCGGCTGTAACCAACTTTGACCGGATCAAACTGCACTCAAACCGGACCAGATCGTCTCAAACTGGTGTTGTCAGGCTCAAACAGGACTCTAACCGGACCAGACCGGCTCAAACCGGTTTTGAGCGGCTCAAACCAGACTCAAACCGGACCAGACCATCTCAAACACGTTTTGACCGGCTCAAACACGACCAGACGGGCTGAAACCGCACGAGACTGGCTCAAACCGGTTTGGACCGGCTCAAACCAGACCAGACGGGCTCAACCAGATCAAAGCGGACCAGACCGGCTCAAACCAGATCAAACAGGACCAGAACCGCTCAAACCGAATCAAACCTGACAAGACCGGATCAAACCGGTTTTGACTGGCTCAAACTGGACTCAATCCGGACCCGACCGACTCAAATCGGTTTTAACCAGCTCAAACCAGACCATACCGGCTCAACCGGATCAAACCAGACCAGACCAGCTCAAACTGGACCAGACCGGCTCAAATCGCTCGGAAACCGCTTTTGACCAGCTCAAACCGCTCCAGACAGCCTCAAAAAGGTTTTGACTGGCTCAAACCGGACTCAATCAGGACCAGACTGGGTCAAACTGGTTTTAAACGACTCGAATCGGATTCAGACAGGACCACACCAGCTCAAACCGTTTTTGACCGACTCAAACCCGACCATACCGGCTAAAATTGGACGAGGCCGCCTCAATCCGGTTTTGACCGACTCAAACCCGTCCAAACCGGCTAAAACCGGACCAGACCGGCTCAAACCGGTTTTGACCGGCTCAAAGCGGACTCAAACAGGACCAGACCGGGTCAAACCCGATCAAACCGGAGCACACCGGCTTAAACGTGTTTTGAACATATAAGACTGGCTCAAACCGGTTTTTAGCGGCTCAAATCGCACCAGACCGGCTCAAACTGGTTTTGACCGGCTTCAAACGGACTCAAACCAGTTTTGACCGGCACAAACCAGACCACACCGCCTCAAACCTGTTTTGAACGGCTCAAACCAGACGAAAAATGTACCAGATCGGATCAAACCGGACTCAAACCGGACTAGACTGGCTCAAATCGGTTTTGATCGGCTCAAACCAGACAAGGACCAAACCGGCTCAAACCGGACTCAAACCAGACCAGAGCGGCTCAAAACGCTTTTGAACAGCTCAAACCAGACCAAACCGGCTCAAACGGATCAAACTGGACTAGACTGGCTCAACCCGGAACAAACCAGACTCAAACAGGACCACACTGGCTCAAACCGATTTTGACCGGCTCAAAGCCTACCAGACCAGCTGAAACTGGACAAAACCGCCTCAAACCAGTTTTGACTGTCTCAAACCCGACCAAAACGGCTAAAACCGGACCAGACCGGCTCGAATCGATTTTGACCGGCTCAAAGCGGACTAGACCGGCTCTAACCGGTTATGACCAGCTCAAACCGCACTCAAACCGGACCAGACCCTCTCAAACTGGTGTTGTCCAGCTCAAACGTGACTCAAACCGGACCAGACCGGATCAAACCGGGTTTGACCGGCTCAAACCGGACTCAAACCGGAGCAGACCGTCTCAAACCCGTTTTGACGGGCTCAAACCCAACCAGACCGGCTGAAACCGGACGAGACCGGTTCAAACCGGTTTGGACCGGCTCAAACCAGACCAGACTGGATCAACCAGATCAAAGTGTACCAGACCGGCTCAAACCGGATCAAACCGGACCAGAACCATGGAAACCGGATCAAAGCGGACCAGAACGGTTCAAACTGGTTTGGTCCGGTTCAAACCAGACCAGACTGGCTTAACCAGATCAAAGCGGACCAGACAGAATCAAACCGGATCAAACTGGACCAAATCGGCCCTTAGACAGTCTCAAACCGGTTTTGATCGGCTCAATACGGACCAGAACGGCTCAAACCGGTTTTGACCGGCTCAAACCGGACCAGACCATCTCAAACCCGTTTTGACTGTGTCAAACCACAACAGACTGGCTCAACCGCATCGAAACGGACCAGACCGGCTTTAACCGGATCAAACCGGACCAGACCAGCTAAAACCAGGGTTGACCGGCTCAAACCGACCAGACTGGCTTAAACCGAACCAGACTGGCTCAAACAGGGTATTTACCGGCTCAAACCGGACCAGAACGGCTCAAACCGGTTTAGACTGGCTCAAACCGGACCAGACGAGCTCAAACCGAATCAAACTGGACCGGACCGGCTCTTAGACCGCATCAAACCGGAGCACACCGGCTTCAACCAGTTTTGACCGGCTCAAATCGGACTCAAACCGGACCCGACCGGCTCAAAACGCTTTTGAACAGCTCAAACCAGACCAAACCGGCTCAAACGGATCAAACTGGAATAGACTGGCTCAACCCGGAACAAACCGGACCAGACCGGCTCAAACAGGTTTCACCAGCTCAAACCGGACCAGACCGGTTTCTAGACTAGCTCAAACCGATTTTGAACGGCTCAAATTGGACCAGACCGGCACAAACCGGTTTTGACCGGCTCAAACTGGGCTCAAATCGGAGCAGACCAACTCAAACCATTGTTGACCGGCTCAAACCGGAATCAAACCGGGCCAGACCAGCTCAAAGTGGTGCACACTCAGGGGAGTGCTCACTCAGGGGAGTGCACACTCAGGATAGTGCGCACTCAGTGGAGTCCTCACACACGTGAGTGCACACTCAGGGGAGTTCACACACTGGGGAGTGCTCACTCAGTGGAGCACACACCCAGGGGAGGACACACTCAGCAGAGTGCACACTCAGGGGAGGGCACACTCAGGGGATCCTCTCTCAGGCGAGTTCACACTCAGGGGAGTGCACACTCAGGGATATCTTCACCCAGGCGAGTTCACACTCAGGGGAGCGCGCACTCAGGGGAGTGCTCACTCGGGGAGTGCACACTCAGGGGAGAGCACACACAGGGGAGTGTACACTCAGGGGAGTCCTCACTCAGGAGAGTGCGAACTCAGAGGATTGCACACACAGGGTAGTCCACACTCAGGAGAGTGTGAACGCAGGGGAGTGCACACTCAGGGGAGTGCTCACTCAGGGGAGTGCACACTCAGGAGAGTCCTCACTCAGGCGAGTGCACATTCAGGAGAGTCCTCACTCAGCGGAGTGCTCACTCAGGGTACTGCTCACTCAGGGGAGCGCTCACTCAGGGGAGCGCACACTCAGGGGAGCGCACACTCAAGGGAGCGCAAAATCAGGGGAGTGCACACTCAGGGGAGTCCTCACTCAGGAGAGTGCAAACTCAGAGGAGTGCACACTCAGCGGAGTGCTCATACAGGGGACTGCACACTAAGGGGAGTGTTCATTCAGGCTAGTGCAAATTCAGGGGAGTGCATACTCACGGGAGCACTCACACAGAGGAGTTTCCACTAAAGTGAGCGCACACTCAGGGGAGTGCACAATCAGGGGAGTCCTCACACAGGCGAGTGCGCTCTCAGGAGAGCGCTCACTCATTGGATGCACACTCAGGATAGTGCGCACTCAGTGGAGTCCTCACTCAGGGGAGTACGAACTCAGAGGAGTGAACACTCAGGGGAGCGCTCACCCAGGGGAGTGCACACCCTGGGGAGTGAACACTCAGGGGAGTGAACACTCAGGGGAGTGCACAGTCAGGGGTCTCTTCACATAGGCGGGTTCACATTCAGGGGAGTGCGCACTCAGGGGAGCGCTCACTCAGGGGAGTGCACGCTCAGGGAAGTGCACACTCAGGGGAGTGCACACCCTGGGGAGTGAACACTCACAGGAGTGCACACTCAGGGGAGTGCATACTCAGGGGTGTCTTAACCCGGGCGAGCACACAGTCAGGGGAGTGCTCACTCAGGGGTGTGCTCACTCAGGGGTGTGCACACTCAGGGGAGTCCACACTCAGAGAAGTCCTCACTCGTTAGAGTGGGAACTCAGAAGAGTGCACACTCAGGGGAGGGCTCACACAAAGGAGTCATCACTCAAGCGAGTGCCCCCTCAGGAGACCGCTCATTCAGGGGAGTGCACACTCAGGGGAGCCTCACTCTGGCGAGTTCACACTCAGGGGAGTGCACACTCAGGGGTGTCTTCACCCAGGCGAGTTCACACTCAAGGGAGCACAAACTCAGGGGAATGCACACTCAGGGGAGTCCTCACTCAGGGGAGTGCGAACTCAGAGGAGTGCACACTCAGCGGAGTGCTCATTCAGGGGACTGCACAGTAAGGGGAGTCTTCACTCCGGCAAGTGCACATTCAGGGGAGTGCACACTCAGGGAAGCGCTCACTCAGGGGAGTTTCCAGTAAAGTGAGCACACACTCAGGGGAGTGCACACTCAGGGGAGTCCTCACACAGATGAGTGCACACTCAGGAGAGCGCTAACTCATGGGAGTGCACACTCAGGATAGTGTGCACTCAGTGGAGTCCTCACTCAGGGGAGTGCACACTTAGGGGAGCGCACACTCAGGGGAGCGCACACTCAGGGTAGGGCACACCAGGAGAGTCCTAACTCAGGAGAGTGCGAACTCAGAGGAGTGCACATTCAGCAGAGTGCTAACTCAGGGGAGTGCACACTCAGGGATGTCCTCACTCAGGCGAGTGCACACTCAGGGGAGTGCACACTCAGGGGAGTGCACACTCAAGTGAGCATACACTCAGGGGAGTGCACACTCAAGGGAGTCCTCACTCAGGCGAGTTCACACTCATGGGTGTGCACACTCAGTAGTCCTCACTCAGGCGAGTGCACACTCAGGGGAGTGCCCACTCAGGGGAGGGCTCACTCAGGGCAGTGCACACTCAGGGGAGCTCACAATCTGGGGAGCGCACTCTCAGGGGAGTTCACACTCAGCCGGGTCCTCACGTAGGAGAGTGCGAACTCAGAGGAGTGCACACTCAGGGGAGTGCTCATTCACGTGAATACACACTCAGGGGAGTCCTCAGTCAGACGACGGCACACTCAGGGGAGTGCACACTCAGGGAGGCGCTCACGAAGCGGAGTGCCCCTCAGGTGAGCGCTTACTCAGAGGAGTGCCCACTCAGGAGATCAAACCGGAGCACACCGGCTCAAACAGGATTTGACCAGCTCAATCCGGACCAGACCAGCTCAACCGGTTTTGACCGGCTCAAACTGGAGCAGAGTGGATGAAACTGGTTAGGATCGGCTCAAACCAGACCAGACCAGCTGAATCGGATCAAACAGGACCAGACCGGCTTAAACAGGTGTTGACAGGCTCAAACCAGTTCAGACCGGCTCAAACCAGTTCAAACAGAAACCAGACCGGCTTAAACCGGATTAATCCGCACCAGACCGGCTCAAACCAGTTTTGACCGCCTCAAATCAGACCAGACAGGCACTAACCGGTTTTGACTGGCTCAAACCATACTCAAACCGGACCAGACTGGCTCAAACCGGTTTTGACCAGCCCAAACCCGACCAGACCGGCTGAAACCGGACCAGACCAACTCAAACCGGTTTTGAACGGCTCAAACACGACCTGATCGGATAAAACTGCACCAGACCGGCTCAAACTGTTGTCGACCGGATCAAACTGGTCCAGACCGGCTCATACCGGTTTTCACCGGCTCAAACCCGACCAGACCGGCTCAAACCAGCTAAAACCGGACCAGACCCGGTCTAACCAGGTTTGTCTGGCTCAAACCGGACTCAAACCCTAACAGACCGCCTCATACCTGGTTTGACCGGCTGAATTCGGACTCATACTGGACCAGATTGGCTCAAATCGGTTTTGACCGGCTCAAACCTGACCAGAATGGCACAAACCGGATCAAACCGGACCAGTCTGGTTCAAACCGGTTTGGACCGGCTCAAACCGGACCAGTCCGGCAAAAACCAGTCCAGACCCGCTTAAACCGGATCAAACCGGCCAGACCGGCACTTAGACCATCTCAAACCGGTTTTGATCGGCTCAATAGGGACCAGACCAGCTCAAACCAGACCAGACCGGCTAAAACTGGTGTTGACCGTCTGAAACCAAACCAGACTGCCTTAAACCGGACCAGACTGGCTCAAAACGAGTTTGACCTGTTCAAACAGGATTCAAACCATACCAGACCTTCTCCAACCGGGTTTGACCAGCTCAAACCGGACCAGAACCGCTAAAAACGGATCAAACAGGACCAGACCGGCACTTAGACCGGCTCAAACCGGTGTTGACCGGTTTAAACCAGACCAGACTGGCTCAAACCGGTGTTGACCGGCTCAAACCAGACCAGACCCGCTCAAACGGGTTTTCACCGGCTCAAACCAGATCATAGAGGCTGAACCGGATCAAACCAGACCAGATCGGCTTAAACCAGATCAAACCGGACCAGATCGGCCAAAACCAGACCAGACAAGCTCAAACCAGTTTTGACCAGCTCAAACCCGACCAGAACGGTTAAAACCAGACCAGACTGGTTCAAACCGGACTCATACCGGAGGAGACCGGCTCAAACCGGTTTTGACCGGCTCAAATCGGAAATGAGCAGCACAAACCGATTTTGACCATCTCAAACCATACTCAAACAGGACCAGATCGACTCAAACCAGACTGGCTCACATCAGATTTGACCGGCTCAAACCGAACCAGACCGGCTCAACCGGATCAAACCGGACCAGACCGGCTTTTACTGGATCAAACCGGCCCAGATTGGCTCTTAGACCGTCTCAAACCGGTTTTGATCTGCTCAATACGGAGCAGAACGGCTCAAACCGGATTTGACCAGCTAAAACCGGACCACACCATCTCAAACCGGACTCAAACCGGACCAGACCGGCTCAAACTGGTGTTGACCACCTCAAACCGAACTCAAACTGGACAAGACCGGCTCCAACCGGTGTTGACCAGATCAAACCAGACTCAAACCGGACCAGACCGGCTCAAACCGGGTTTGACTGGCTTAAACCAGACCATACCAGCTCAACCAGATCAAACCGGACCAGACCGGCTTAAACTGGATCAAACCGGACCAGACCGACTCAAACCGGTTTTGACCGGCTCAAATCGGACCAGACCGCATCAAACCGGATCAAACCGGACCAGACTGGCTCAAACCAGTTTTCACCAGCTCAAAAAAGCCCAGACCGGCTCTACCGGATCAAACCGCACCAGACCTGCTCAAACCGGCTCAAACCACACCAGACCAGCTTAAACAGGATTTGACCAGCTCACACTGGACCAGAGCGGCTCAAACCGGTTTTGACCGGCTCAAATTGGACTCAAACCGGAACAGATCGGCTCAAACCTGTTTTGACCAGCTGAAACCGGAGCAGACAGAATCTAACCGGATCAAACCGGAACAGATGGGCCCTTAGACAGTCTCAAACTGGTTTTGATCGGCTCAATACGGACCGGAATGGCTCAAACCCGTTTTGACCTGCTCAAACCGAACCAGACCATCTCAAACCGGACCCAAACCAGACCAGACCAGCTCAAACCGGTTTTGACCGGGTCAAATTGGACTCAAACCGGAACAGACCGGCTCAAACCTGTTTGAGCGGCTCAAATCGGACTCAAACCGGACCAGACTGGCTCAAACTGGGGTTGACCAGCTCAAACCTGATTCAAACTGGACCAGACCATCTCACACTGGTGTTGACCGGCTCGAACCAGACTCAAACCCGACCAGAAGGGCTCAAACCCGACCAGACAGGCTCAAACTGGATCAAAACGGACCAGACCGGCTCAAACCGGTTTTAACCAGCTGAAACCGGACCAGACCGGCTCAAATCGGATCAAACCGAACCAGAGAGGCTCAACCAGATCAAACCGGACCAGACCAGCTTGGACCGGATCAACCCAGCCCAGACCGGCTCTTAGACCGTCTCAAACCGGTTTTGATCCACTCAATACGGACCAGAACGGCTCAAACAGGTTTTGACCGGCTCAAATTGGACTCAAACTGGAACAGACCCGCTCAAACCTGTTTTGACCAGCTCAAACCGCACCAGAAAGAAACAAACCGGATCGAACCGGACCAGACTGGCTTAAACCGAATCAAACTGGCTCAAACAGAGTTTGACCGTCTCAAACCAGACTCAAACCGGACCAGAACGGCTCAAACCGGGTTAGACTGGCTCTAACCGGACCAGACTGGCTCAAACCGGTTTTGACCGGCTCAAATCGGACTCAAACCGGAACAGACCGGCTCAAACCATGTGTTGACCGCCTCAAATCGGACTCAAACCGGACCAGACCGGCTCAAACCGATGTGGACAGGCTCGAACAATCATCAAACTGGACCAGAACGGCTCAAACCGGACCAGACTGGCTCAAACCGGATCAAAACGGACCAGACCGGCTCAAACCGGTTTTGAGCAGCTGAAACCGGACCTGACCAGCTCAAACCGGACTCAAACCGTACCAGACCGGCTGAAAACGATTTTGACCGGCTCAAATCGGACCAGACCAGCTCAAACCGGTTTTGACCAGCTCAGAAAAGCCCAGACCGGCTCTACCAGATCAAACCAGACCAGACCGTTTCAAACCGATTCAAATCGAATCAAACCGTACCAGACGGGCTCTTAGAACAGATCAAACCTGATCAGACCAGCTCACACTGGTTTTAACCGGGTCAAACCAGAACAGACCGGCTCAACCAGATCAAACCGGACAAGACCAGCTTTAACCGGATCAAACCGGACTACAATGGCTCAAACCAGGCTTGACCGGCTCAACCACGACCAGACTGGCTTAAACCGAACCAGACTGGCTCAAACACTGTTTGACCGGCTCAAACCAGACTCAAACCGGACCAGAACGGCACAAACCAGGTTAGACTGGCTCAAACCAGGCCAGACCGTCTCAAACCAGACTCAAACCGGAGCAGACCGTCTCAAACCCGTTTTGACCCATCAAACCGACCAGACCGGCTGAAACCAGATGAGACCGGCTCAAACCGGTTTGGACCGGCTCAAACCAGACCAGACTGGCTCCACCAGATCAAAGCGGACCAGACCGGCTCAAACCGGATCAAACCGGACCAGAACCGCTGAAACCAGATCACACCGGACGAGACCGGCTCAAACCGGTTTTAACCGGCTCAAATCCGATCAGACCTCCTGAAACGGGACGAGACCGCCTCAAACCGGTTTTCACAAGCTCAAATCGGACCAGACCGGCCCAAACCGGTTTTGACCGGCTCAAACCTGACCAGACCGTCCTAAACCGGACGAACAGGCTCAAACCGGTTTTGACCGGCTCAAACCCTACCCAACCGGCTAAAACCAGACCAGTTCCGTTCAAACAGGACTCAAACCGGTATAGGAATAGACCGGCTCAAACTGGTTTTGACCAGCAAAAATCAGACCAGAGCAGCACAAACCGATTGTAACCAGCTCAAACCACACTCAAACAGGACCAGACCGGCTCAAACCGGTTTTCACCGGCTCAAACCCGACCAGACCGGCTGAAAACGGACGAGACCGGCTGAAACTGGTTTTGACCGGGTAAACCCCGAACAGACCGGCTAAAAAGGAGCAGACTGGCTCAGACCAGTTTTGACCGGCTAAAATCGGACCAGACAGGCTCAAACCAATTTTCACCGGCTCAAAGCGGACTAGACCGGCTCTAACCGGTTATGACCGGCTCAAACCACAGTCAAACTGTACCAGACCGTCTCAAACTGGTGTTGTCCGGCTCAAACCGGACTCAAACCGGGCCAGACCGGCTCAAAGCGGTTTTGACCGGCTCAAACCGGACTCAAACCGGACCAGACCGTCTCATACCCGTTTTGACTGGCTCAAACCCGACCAGACCAGCTGAAACCGGACGAGACCGGCTCAAGCCGGTTTGGACCGACTCAAACAAGACCAGACAGGTTCAACCAGATCAAAGCGGACCAGACCGGCTCAAACCGGATCATACCGGACCAGAATCGCTGAAACCAGATCAAACCAGACCACACCGGCTCAAACCAGTTTTAACCGGCTCAAACCCGACCAGACCGGCTGAAATAGGATGAGACAGCATCAAACCAGTTTTGTCCGGGTCAAATCAGACCACACCGGCAAAAACCGGTTTTGACCGGCTCAAACCCGACCAGACCGTCTGAAACCGGACCAGACAGGCTCAAACCGGTTTTGACTGGCTAAAACACTAAGAGACTGGCTAAAACCGGACCAGACCCGTTCAAAGCAGACTCAAACAGGAATAGACCGGCTCAAACCGGTTTTGACCGGCTCAAATCGGACCACAGCAGCACAAACCAATTTTGACCGGCTCAAACCTCACTCAAACAGTACCAGAGCGGCTCAAACCGGTTTTCACCGGCTCAAACTCGACCAGACCGGCTGAAACCGCACGAGACTGGCTGAAACCGGTTTTGAACGGGTCAACCCCAACTAGACCAACTAAAACAGGACCAGACTGGCTCAGACCACTTTTGATCGGCTCAACCCGAACCAGACCGCCGGAACTGGATCAAACCGGACCAGACCGGCTCGTAGACCGTCTCAAACCGGTTTTGATAAGCTCAAAACGGACCAGAACGGCTCAAACCGGTTTTCACCGGCTCAACCCGGACCAGATCGTAGCAAACGGGACTCACATACGACCAGACCAGCTGAAACTGGACGAGACCCGCCTCAAACCGGATTTGACTGACTGAAACCTGTCCAGACCAGATAAAACCGGACCAGACCGGCTCAAACCGGTTTTGACTGGCTCAAAACTGACTAGACCGGCTCTAAACAGTTATGACCGGCTCAAACTGCACTCAAACCCGACCAGACCGTCTCAAACTGGTGTTGTCCGGCTCAAACCGGACTCAAACCGGACCAGTCCGACTCAAACCGGTTTTGACCGGCTAAAACCGGACTCAAACCGGAACAGACCGTCTCAAACCCGTTTTGACCGCCTCAAACACGACCAGACAGGCTGAAACCAGACGAGACCGGCTCAAACTGGTTTGGACCGGCTCAAACCAGACCAGACTGGCCCAACCAGATCAAAGCGGACCAGACAGGCTCAAACCGGATCCAACAGAACCAGGACCGCTCAAACCGGATCAAACCGGACCAGACCGGCTCAAACCGGTTTTGACTGGCTCAAACTGGACTCAATCCGGAACTGACCCGCTCAAACCGATTTTAACCGACTCAAAGCAAACCATACCGGATCAACCGGATCAAACCGGACCTGACCGGGTCAAACCGGACCAGACCGGCTCAAACCAGTCACAAACCGCTTTTGACCAGCTGAAACCGGTCCAGACCGCCTCATACCGGTTTTGACTGGCTCAAAACGGACTCAAACAGGACCAGACCGGGTCAAACCGGTTTTAAACGGCTCAAATCAAACTCAAACAGGAACAGACCGGATCAAACAGGTTTTGACCGTCACAAACCGGACCAGACCGGTTCAAACCCGATCAAACGGGACCAGACCGGCTCAAACCTGTTTTGACCGTATTAGACTGGCTCAAACCAGTTTTTAGCGGCTCAAATCGCACTAGACCGTTTCAAACCGGTTTTGACCGGCTCCAAACGGACTCAAACTGGTTTTGACCGGAACAAACCGGACCACACCACCTCAGACCTGTTTTGAATGGCTCAAACCAGACGCAAAACGTACCAGACCAGCTTAAACCGGACTCAAACTGGACTAGACCGGCTCAAATCGGTTTTGATCGGCTCAAACCGGACAAGGACCAAACCGGCAAAAACCGGACTCAAACCAGACCAGACCGGCTCAAACCGGTTTTAACCGGCTCAAACCCGACCTGACCGGATGAAATGGGACGAGACCCGCCTCAAACCGGTTTTAACCGGGTCAAATCAGACGAGACCGGAACAAACCGGGTTTGACCGGCTCAAACCTGACCAGACTGTCTGAAACCGGACCAGACAGGCTCAAATCGGTTTTGACCAGCTCTAACCCTACCAGACCGGCTAAAACCGGACCAGACCCTTTCATGCAGGACTCAAACGGGAATAGACCGGCTCAAACCGGTTTTGATGGGCTCAAATCGGACCAGAGCAGCACACACCGATTTTGACCGGCTCAAACCTGACTCAAACTGAACCAGACCGGCTCAAACCGGTGTTGACCAGCTCAAACCGGACTCAAACCGGACTAGACAGTCTCAAACCGGTTTTGAACAGCTCAAACCAGACCATACCGGCTGAAACGAATCAAACCGGACCAGACCGGATTAAACCGGATCAAACCGGACCAGACAGGCTCAAACCGGTTTTGACCGGCTCAAATCGGACGAGAGCCTCACAAACCGAATTTGACCAGCTAGAACCAGACTCAAACAGGACCACACCGGCTGAAACCAGTTTTGACCGTATGAGACTGGCTCAAACCGGTTTTTAGCGGCTCAAATCTCACTAAACCGGTTCAAACCGGTTTTGACCGGCTCCAAAGAGACTCAAACTGGTTTTGACCGGATCAAACCGGACCACACCACCTCAAACCTGCTTTGACCGGCTCAAACCAGAGGCGAAACGTACCAGACCAGCTCAAACCGGACTCAAACTGGACTAGACCGGTTCAAATCGGTTTTGATGGGCTCAAACTGGACAAGGACCAAACCGGCTCAAACCGGACTCAAACCGGACCAGACCGGCTCAAACCGGTTTTGACCAACTCAAACCCGTCCAGACCGCCTAAAACCAGACCAGACCGGCTCAAACCGGTTTTGACTGGCTCAAAGTGGACTAGACTGGCTCTAACGGGTTATGACCAACTCAAACCGCACTCCAACCGGACTAGACCGGCTCCAATCGGTTTTCATCAGCTCAAACCGGACAAGGACCAAACCTGCTCAAACAGGACTCAAACCGGACCAGACCTGCTCAAACCGGTTTTTAACGGCTCAAAACCAGACCATACCAGCTCAACCGAATCAAACTGGACCAGACCGCCTTAAACCAGATCAAACCAGACCAGACCGGGTCAAACCGGTTTTGACTGGCTCAAATCGGAGGAGAGCAGCACAAACCAAATTTGACCAGCTCAAACCAGACTCAAACAGGACCACACCGGCTCAAAACAGTTTTGACTGACTCAAACCCGACCAGACCAGCTAAAACTGGACAAGACCGCCACAAACAGGTTTTGACCGACTGAAACCCGTCCAAACTGGCTAAAACCGGACCAGACCGGCTCAAACCGGTTTTGACCGGCTCAAAGTGGACTACACCGGCTTTAACCGGATATGACCAGCTCAAACCGCTCTCAAACCGGACCAGACCGATTCAAACTGGTCATGTCTGGCTCAAACCGCACTCAAACCGGACCAGAAGGGCTCAGACCGGTTTTGACTGGCGCAAATCGGACCAGAGCAGCACAAACCGAATTTGACCAGCTCAAACTAGACTCAAACAGGACCACACCGGCTCAAACGGGTTTTGACCAGCTCATACTGGACTCAAACCGGACCAGACCGTCTCAAACCGGTTTTGACCAGCTCAAACCCTACCAGACCGGCTAAAACCGGACCAGACCCATTCAAACCGGAATCAAACAGGAATAGAACGGCTCAAACCGGTTTTGACCGGCTCAAATCGGACCAGAGCAGCACAAACCGATTTTGACCGGCTCAAACCAGATTCAATCAGGACCAGACCGGCTCAAACCGGTTTTCACTGGCTCAAACCCCACCAGACCGGCTGAAACCGGACAAGACCGGCTGAAACCGGTTTTGACCAGGTCAACCCCGACCAGACCAACTAAAACCGGAACGCACTGACTCAGACCACTTTTGACCGGCTCACACCGAACAGGAATGGCTCAACCGGATCAATCCGGACGAGACCGGCTTATACCAGATCAAACTGGACCAGACCGGCTCTTAGACCATCTCAAACCGGTTTTGATAAGCTCAAAACGAACCAGAATGGCTCAAACTGGTTTTGACCAGCTCAAACCGGATCAGATCATCTCAAACCAGACTCAAACCGGACCAGACCATCTCCAACCCGTTTTGACTGGCTCAAACCCGACCAGACCGGGTGAATCCGGATGAGACCGGCTCAAACCGGTTTGGACTGACTCAAACCAGACGAGACTGGCTCAACTAGATCAAAGAGGACCAGACTGGCTCAAACCGGATCAAACTGGACCAGAAACGCTGAAACCGAATCAAACCGGACCACACCGGCTCAAACCGGTTTTAACCGGCTCAAACCCGACCTGACCGGATGAAATGGGACGAGACCCGCCTCAAACCGGTTTTAACTGGGTCAAATCAGACCAGACCGGAACAAACCGGCTTTGACCAGCTCAAACCCGACCAGACCGTCTGAAACCAGACCAGACAGGCTCAAATCGGTTTTGACCAGCTCTAACCCTACCAGACTGGCTAAAACCAGACCAGACCCGTTCATACAGGACTCAAACGGGAATACACCATCTCAAACCGGTTTTGAAGGGCTCAAATCGGACCAGAGCAGCACACACCGATTTTGACTGGCTCAAACCTGACTCAAACTGAACCAGACCGCCTCAAACCGGTGTTGACCAGCTCAAACCGGACTCAAACCGGACCAGACAGGGTCAAACCGGTTTTGAACGGCTCAAACCAGACCATACCAGCTGAAACGAATCAAACCGGACCAGACCGGCTTAAACTGGATCAAACCGGACCAGAGAGGCTCAAACCGGTTTTGACCGGCTCAAATCGGGCGAGAGCTGCACAAACCGAAATTGACCAGCTCAAACCAGACTCTAACAGGACCACACCGGCTCTAACCAGTTTTGATTGGCTCAAACCCGACCAGACCGGCTGAAACGGGATGAGACCGCCTCAAACCGGTTTTGACCGACTCAAACCCGTCCAGACCGGCTAAAACCGGACCAGACCGGCTCAAACCGCTTTTGACCGGCTCAAACCGGACTAGAACGGCTCTAACCGGTTATGACCGGCTCAAGTTGCCCACAAACTGGACCAGATCATCTCAAATTGCTGTTGTCTGGGTCAAACCGGACTCAAACCAGACCAGAATGGCTCAAACCCGTTTTGACTGGCTGAAACCCGACCAGACCAGCTGAAACCGGACGAGACCGGCTCAAACCGGTTTGGACCAGCTCAAACCAGACCAGACTGACTCAACCAGATCCAAGCAGACCAGACCGGCTCAAACCGGATCAAACCGAACCAGAACCACTGAAACAGGATCAAACCGGACCAGACCGGCTCAAATTGGTCGCAAATCGCTTTTGACCATTTGAAACCGGTCCAGACAGCCTCAAACCGGTTTTGACTGGCTCAAAACGGACTCAAACATGACCAGACCGAGTCAAACCGGGTTTAAAGGGCTCAAATCGGACTCAAACAGGAACAGACAGGCTCAAACAGGGTTTGACCATCTCAAACCAGACCAGACCGGCTCAACCGGATCAAACCAGACCAGACCGGCTTAAACCGGATCAAACCGATTTTGACCATCACAAACAGGACCAGACCGGTTCAAACCCGATCAAACCGGACCAGAACGGCTCAAACCTGTTTTGACCCTATTAGACTGGCTCAAACCGGTTTTTAGCGGCTCAAATTGCACTAGACCGGTTCAAACCGGTTTTGAGCGCCTCCTAATGGACTCAAACTGGTTTTGACCGGAACAAACCGGACCACACCGCCTCAAACCTGTTTTCACTGGCTCAAACCGGAAAAGGACCAAACCGGCTCAAACCGGACTCAAACCGGACCAGACCGGCTCAAACCGGTTTCGAACGGCTCAAACCAGACCATACCGGCTCAACCGAATCAAACCGGACCAGAACAGCTTAAACCGGATCAAACCGGACCAGACCGGCTCAAACCGGTTTTGACCGACTCAAATCGGAGGAGAGCAGCACAAACCAAATTTCAACAGCTCAAACCAGACTGAAACAGGACCACACCGCTTCAAACCGGTTTTGACCGACTCAAACCCAACCAGACCGGTTAAAACTGGACGAGACTGCCTCAAACCGGTTTTGACCGACTTAAACCCGTCCAGACTGGCTAAAACCGGAACAGACCAGATCAAACCAGTTTTGACTGGCTCAAAGCGGACTAGACTGGCTATAATCGGTTATGACCGGCTCAAACCGCCCTCAAACGAGACCAGACTGTCTCAAACTGGTGTTGTCCGGCTCAAACCGCACTCAAACCAGACCAGAACAGCTCAGAACGGTTTTGACCGGCTCAAATCGGACCGGAGCCGCACAAACCGAATTTGATCAGCTCAAACCAGACTCAAACAGGACCACAACGGCTCAAACCGGTTTTGACCGGCTCAAACCCGGACAGACAGGCTGAAACTGGACGAGACCACCTCAAACAGGTTTTGACCGAATCAAACCCGTTCAGACTGGATAAAACCAGAGCACGCTCAGGGAAGCGCACACTCAGGGTAGTGCACACCCTGGGGAGGGATCACTCAGGGGAGTGCACACTCAGGGGAGTGCACACTCAGGGATGTCTTAACCCAGGCGAGCACACAGTCAGGGGAGTGCGCACTCAGGGGTGTGCTCACTCAGGGGAGTGCACACTCAGGGGAGTCCACACTCAGGGAAGTCCTCACTCGTTAGAGTGCGAACTCAGAAGAGTGCACACTCAGGGGAGGGCTCACTCAAAGGAGTCATCACTCAAGCGAGTGCCCTCTCAGGAGACCGCTCACTCAGGGGAGTTCACACTCAGGGAAGCCTGACCCAGGCGAGTTCACACTCAGGGGAGTGCACACTCACGGGTGTCTTCACCCAGGCGAGTTCACACTCAAGGGATCGCAAAATCAGGGGAGTGCACACTCAGGGGAGACATCACTCAGGAGAGTGTGAACTCAGAGGAGTGCACACTCAGCAGAGTGCTCATTCAGGGGACTGCACATTAAGGGTAGTCTTCACTCAGGCGAGTGCACATTCAGGGGAGTGCACACTCAGGGGAGAGCTCACTCAGGGGAGTTTGCATTAAAGTGAGCGCACACTCAGGGGAGTGCACACTCAGGGGAGTCCTTACAAAGGCGAGTGTACACTCAGGAGAGCGCTAACTCCTGGGAGTGCACACTCAGGATAGTGTTCACTCAGTGGAGTCCTAACTCAGGCGAGTTCACACTCAGGGGAGTACACACTCACGGGTGTCTTCACCCAGGCGACTTCACACTCAAGGGAGCGCAAAATCAGGGCAGTGCACACTCAGGAGATTGTGAACTCAGAGGAGTGCACACTCAGCGAAGTGCTCATTCAGGGGACTGCACACTAAGGGTAGTCTTCACTCAGGCGAGTGCACAATCAGGGGAGTGCACACTCAGGGGATTGCTCACTCAGGGGAGTTTGCATTAAAGTGAGCGCACACTCAGGTGAGTGCACACTCAGGGGAGTCCTCACACAGGCGAGTGCACACTCAGGAGAGCGCTCACTCATGGGAGTGCACACTCAGGATAGTGTGCACTCAGTGGAGTCCTAACTCAGGGGAGTGCACACTCAGGGGAGTGCACACACCGGGGAGCGCACACTCTGGGTAGGGCACACTCAGGGGAGCATTCACCCAGGCGATTGCACACGCAGGGGAGTATGCACTCAGGGGAGCGCACACTCAGGGGAGTGCCCACCCTGAAGAGTGAACACTCAGGGGAGGGCACACCCAGGGGAGCGCACACTCAGGGGTGTCTACACCCAGGTGAGTGCACACTCAGGGGAGTGTACACTCAGGGGAGTGCTCACTCAGGGGAGTGCACACTCATGGGGGAGAACACTCAGGGGAGTGTACACTCAGGGGAGTGCACATTCAGTGGAGTGCACACTCAGGGGAGTCCTCACTCACGCGAGTTCACACTCAGGGGAGTGCACACTCAGGGGAGTCCTCACTCAGGCAAGTGCAAACTCAGGGGAGTGCGCACTCAGGGGAGTGCACACTCAGGTGAGCAGGCACTCAGGGGAGTGCACACTAAGAGGAGTCCTCACTCAGGCGAGTTCACACTCAGTAGTCCTCACTCAGGCAAGTGCACACTCAGGGGAGTGCACACTCAGGGGAGTGCTCACTCAGGGAAGTGCACACTCAGGGGAGTGCACACTCAGAGGAGCGCTCACTCAGGGGAGTTTTCAGTAAAGTGAGCGCACACTCAGGGGAGTGCACACTCAGGGGAGTACCCCCACAGGCGAGTGCACACTCAGGAGAGCGCTCACTCATGGGAGTGCACACACAGGTTAGTGTGCACTCAGTGGAGTCATCACTCAGGGGACTGTGCACTCAGGGGAGTGCACACTCAGGGGAGCACACACTCAGGGGAGTCCTCACTCAGGAGAGTGCAAAATCAGAGGAGTGCACACTCAGGGGAGCACTCACTCAGGGGAGTGCACACCCTGGAGAGCAAACACTCAGCGGAGTGCACACTCAGGGGAATGCACACTCAGGGGTCTCTTCACCCAGGCGAGTCCACACTCAGGGGAGAGTGCACTCAGGGGAGCGCTCACTCAGCGGAGTGCACACTCAGGAGAGCGCACACTCTGGGAGTGCACACCCTGGGGAGGGAACACTCAGGGGAGTGCACACACAGGGAAGTGCACACTCAGGGGTGCTTTCACCCAGGCGAGTGCACACACAGGGGAGTGCGCACTCAGGGGAGCGCACACTCAGGGGAGTGTACACCCTGAAGAGTGAAAACTCAGGGGAGTGCACATCCTGAAGAGTGAACACTCAGGGGAGTGCACATCCTGAAGAGTGAACACTCAGGGGAGTGCACACTCAGGGGAGCCCACACTCAGGGGAGTGTACACCCTGAAGAGTGAACGCTCAGGGGAGTGCTCACTCAGGGAAGTGCACACTCAGGGGAGAGCACACTCAGGGGAGTGTACACTCAGGCGAGTGCTCATTCAGTGGAGTGCACACTCAGGGGAGTCCTCACTCAGGCAAGTTCACACTCAGGGGAGTGCACACTCAGGGGTGTCCTCACTCAGGCGAGTGCAAACTCAGGGGAGCGCGCACTCATGGGAGTGCACACTCAGGTGAGCATGCACTCACGGGAGTGCACACTCAGGGGAGTCCTCACTCAGGCGAGTTCGCACTCAGTAGTCCTCACTCAGGCGAGTGCACACTCAGGGTAGTGCACACTCAGGGGAGCGCTCACTCAGGGAAGTGCACACACAGGGGAGCGCACACTCAGGGGAGTGCACACCCTGGGGAAGGAACACTCAGGGGAGTGCACACTCAGGGGAGTGCACACTCAGGGGTGTCTTCACCCAGGGGAGTGCACACTCAGGGGAGTGCGCACTCAGTGGAGCGCTCACTCAGGGGAGTGCACACTCAGGGTAGTGCACACTCAGGGATGTCCTCACTCTGGAGAGTGCACACTCAGAGGGGTGCACACACAGGGGAGGGCTCACCCAAAGGAGTCATCACTCAAGTGAGTGCCCCCTCAGGAGAGCGCTCACTCAGGGGAGTTCACACTCAGGGGAGCCACACTCAGGCGTGTTAACTGTCAGGGGAGTGCACACCCAGGGGTGTCTTCACACTGGCGAGTGCACACCCAGGGGAGTGTGCACTCAGGGGAGAGCACACTCAGGGGAGTTTACACTCAGGGGAGTGCTCATTCAGTGGAGTGTACACACAGGGGAGTCCTCACTCAGGCGAGTTCACACTCAGGGGAGTTCACACTCAGGGGTGTCCTCACCCAGTGGAGTGCACATGCAGTGGAGATCGCACTCAGGGAAGTGCTCACTCAGGGGAGCGCACACTCAGGGGAGTGCAATCTCAGGGGAGAGCACACTCACGGGAGAGCACACTCAGGGGAGTCCTCACTCAGGCGAGTGCATTCTCAGGTAAGAGCACACTCATGGGAGCGCTCACTCAGGGGAGTGCACACTCAGGGGCGTGCACACTCAAGTGAGCATACACTCAGGGGAGTGCACACTCAAGGGAGTCCTCACTCAGGCGAGTTCACACTCATGGGTGTGCACACTCAGTAGTCCTCACTCAGGCGAGTGTACAGTCGGGGAGTGCCCACTCAGAGGAGTGCTCACTCAGGGCAGTGCACACTCAGGGGAGCACACAATCTGGGGAGCACACACTCGGGGGAGTTCACACTCAGCCTGGTCCTTACGTAGGAGAGTGCGAACTCAGAGGAGTGCACACTCAGGGGAGTGCTCATTCAGGGGAGTACACACTCAGGGGAGTCCTCACTCAGACGACGGCACACTCAGGGGAGTGCACACTCAGGGAGGCGCTCACGAAGCGGAGTGCCCCTCAGGTGAGCGCTTACTCAGGGGAGTGCACACTCAGGGGACCAAACCGGACCAGACCGGCTCAAACAGGATTTGACCAGGTCAATCCGGACCAGACCGACTCAACCGGTTTTGGCCAGCTCAAACTGGAGCAGACCGGCTGAAACGCGTTAGGATCGGCTCAAACCAGACCAGACCAGCTGAATCGGATCAAACAGGACCAGACCGGCTTAAACCGGTGTTGACAGGCTCAAACCGGGCCAGACCGGCTCAAACCGGATCAGACCAGCCCAAAGCGGTTCAAACAGGAACCAGACCGGCTTAAACCGGGTTAATCCATACCAGACCGGCTCAAACCGGTTTTGACAAACTCAAATCGGACCAGACAGGCACTAACCGGTTTTGACTGGCTCAAACCGCACTCAAACCGGACCAAACTGGCTCAAACCGGTTTTGACCGGCCCAAACCCGACCAGACCAGCTGAAACCGGACCACACCGACTCAAACAGGTTTTGAACGGCTCAAATACAACCGGATCGGCTAAAACCACACCAGAACGGCTCAAACTTGTGTCGACCGGCTCAAACTGGACCAGACCGGCTCAAACCGGCTAAAACTGTACCAGACTGGGTCGAACCTGGTTTGTCTGGCTCAAACTGGACTCAAACCCTACCAGACCGCCTCATACCAGGTTTGACCGGCTGAATTCGTACTCATACCGGACCAGATCTGCTCAAATCGGTTTTGACCAGCTCAAACCTGACCAGAATGGCACAAACCGGATCAAACCGGACCACTCTGGCTCAAACCGGTTTGGACTGGCTCAAACCGGACCAGACCGGCAAAAACCGGTCCAGACCCGCTTCAACCAGATAAAACTGGACCAGACCGGCTCTTAGACCATCTCAAACCGGTTTTGATCGGCTCAATACGGACAGGACCGGCTCAAACCGGACCAGACCGGCTAAAACCGGTGTTGAACGTCTGAAACCAAACCAGACTGCCTTAAAACGGACCAGATTGGCTCAAAACGGGTTTGACCTGTTCAAACAGGATTCAAACCATACCAGACCTTCTCCAACCGGGTTTGACCAGCTCAAACCGGACCAGACCCACTCAAAACGCATCAAACCGGACGAGACCGGCCCTTAGACTGGCTCAAACCGGTTTTGACTGGCTCAAACTGGACTCAAACCCGACCAGACCGGCTCAAACCGGTGTTGACCAGGTCAAACCAGACCAGACTGGCTCAAACCGGTGTTGACCGGCTCAAACCGGACCAGACCCGCTCAAACGGGTTTTCACTGGCTCAAACCAGATCATACCGGCTCAACAGGATCAAACCGGACCAGGCCAGCTTAAACCGGATCAAACCGGACCAGATCGGCCGAAACCAGACCAGACAGGCTCAAACCGGTTTTGACCGGCTCAAACCCGACCAGACCGGCGAAAACCAGACCAGACCGGTTCAAACCGGACTCAAACCGGAGTAGACCGGCTCAAACCAGTTTTGACCGGCTCAAATCGGACCAGAGCAGCACAAACCGATTTTGACCGGCTCAAACCAGACTCAAACAGGACCAGATCGGCTCAAACCGGTTTTGACCAGCTCAAACCCAACCACACCGGGTGAAACCAGAACAGACCGGCTGAAACCGGTTTTGACCCCTCATACCAAACCAGACCGGCTAAAACTGGACCAGACTGGCTCACATCCGTTTTGACCAGCTCAAACCGAACCAGACTGCCTCAACCGGATCAAACCAGACCAGACCGGCTTAAACCGGATCAAACTGGCCCAGATTGGCTCTTAGACCATCTCAAACCTGTTTTGATCCGCTCAATACGGACCAGAACGCCTCAAACCGGTTATGACCGGCTAAAACCGGACCAGACCGTCTCAAACCAGATTCAAACCAGACCAGACCGGCTCAAACCGGTGTTGACCACCTCAAAACGGACTCAAACTGTACAAGACCGTCTCCAACCGGTGCTGACCAGCTCAAACGGTACTCAAACCGGACGAGACCTGCTCAAACCGGGTTTGACTGGCTTAAACCAGACCATACAGGCTCAAGCAGATCAAACCGGACCAGACCGGCTTAAACCAGATCAAACCGGACCACACCGACTCAAACCGTTTATGACTGGCTCAAATCGGACCAGACCGCATCAAACCGGATCAAACCGGACCAGACTGGCTCAAACCGGTTTTGACCAGCTCAAAAAAGCCCACACCGGCTCTACCGGATCAAACCGGACCAGACCGGCTCAAACTGGCTCAAAGCGCACCAGACCGGCTTAAACAGGATTTGACCAGCTCACACCGGACCAGAGCGGCTCAAACCGGTTTTGACCGGCTCAAATTGGTCCCAAACCGGAACAGACCGGCTCAAAACTGTTTTGACCAGCTCAAACTGGAGCAGACAGAATCTAACCAGATCAAACCGGACCAGAGCGGCCCTTAGAGAGTCTCAAACGGGTTCTGATCGGCTCAATACAGACCACAACGGCTCAAACCCGTTTTCACCGGCTGAAACTGAACCAGACCATCTCAAACCAGACTTAAACTGGAATGGACCGGCTCAAACCGGTTTTGACGGGCTTAAACCGGACTCAATCCGGACCAGACCGTCTCAAACCAGTCTTCACCCGCTCAAACCCGACCAGACCGGCTGAAACGAGACGAGACCGGCTTAAAGTGGTTTGGACCAGCTCAAACCAGACCACACTGGCTCAACCAGATCAAAGTGGACCAGACCGTCTCAAACTGGATCAAACTGGACCAGAGCTACTCAAACCGGATCAAACCAGACCAGACCAGCTCACACCGGTTTTGACCGGCTCAAAGCGGACTAGACCGGCTCTAACCAGTTATGACCGGCTCAAACCGCACTCAAACCGGACCAGACCATCTCAAACTGGTGTTGTTTGGCTCAAACTGGACTCCAACCGGACCAGATCGGCTCAAACAGGTTTTGACTGGCTCAAAACGGACTCAAACCGGACCAGAATGTCTCAAACCCGTTGTGACCGGCTCAAACCCGACCAGACCATCTGAAACCGGACAAGACCACCTCAAACCGGTTTGGACCAGCTCTAACCAGACCAGACTGGCTCAACCAGATCAAAGCGGACCAGACCGGCTCAAACCGGATCAAACGGGACCAGAACCGCTGAAACCGGATCAAACCGGGCCAGACTGGCTACAACCGATTTTAACCGGCTCAAACTCGACCAGACCGGCTGAAACGGGATGAGACCGCCTCAAACCGATTTTGACCGAATCAAACCCGTCCAGACCGGCTCAAACCAGACCAGACCGGCTCAAACCGGATCAAACCGGAACAGAACCGCTCAAACCGGATCAAACTGGACCAGACCGGCTGAAACCGGTTTTAACCGGCTGAAACCCGACCAGACCAGCTGAAACGGGACGAGACCACCTCAAACCGGTTTTGACCAGCTCAAATCAGACCACACCGGCACAAACAGGTTTTGACCGGCTCAAACCCGACCAGACCGTCTGAAACCGGACCAGACCCGTTCAAACAGGACTCAAACAGGAATAGACCAGTTCAAACCGGTTTTGACCTACTGAAATCGGACCAGAGCAGCACAAAAAGATTTTGACCGGCTCTAACCAGTCTCAAACAGGACCAGAGCGGCTCAAACCGGTTTTCACCGGCTCAAACCCGACCAGACCGGCTGAAACCGGACGAGACCTGCTGAAACCGGTTTTGACCGGATCAACCACGAGGAGATCGGCTGAAAACGGACCAGACTCCCTCAGACCAGTTTTGACCAGCTCAAACAGTACCAGACCGCCTCAACCGCATCAAATCAGATCAGACCGGCTTAAACCGGATCAATCCAGAGCAGAATGGCTCTTAGACCGTCTCCAATCGGTTTTGATCGGCTCAATACGGACCAGAACGGCTCAAACCGGTTTTGACCAGCTCAAAACGGACCAGACCGTCTCAAACCGGACTCAAACCGGACCAGAACGGATCAAACTGTTGTTGACCGGCTCAAACCTAACTCAAACTGGACCAGACCGGCTCAAACCCGTGTTGACCAGCTCAATCGGGACTCAAACCGGACAAGACCGGCTCAAATCGGTGTTGACCGGCACGAACCAGACTCAAACCGGACCAGAACGGCTCAAACCGGACTAAACAGGCTCAAACCGGATCAAAACAGACCAAACCGGCTCAAACCGGTTTTGACCAGCTGAAACCGGACCAGAAGAGCTCAAACCGGACTCAAACCGGACCAGACCGGCTGAAATCGGTTTTGACCGGCCCAAGTGGGACCAGACCGCATCAAACCGGATCAAACCAGACCACAAGGGCTCAAACCGGTTTTGATCAGCTCACAAAAGCCCAGACCGGCTCTATCGGATCAAACTGGACCACACCATCTCAAACCGGCTCAAACCGCACTAGACCAGCTCAAACAGGATTTGATCAGCTCACAACCGACCAGACTGGCTCAAACTGGTTTTGACCAGCTAAAATTGGACTCAAACCGGAACAGACAGCCTCAAACCAGTTTTGACCAGCTCAAACCGGACCAGACAGACTCAAACCTGATCAAACCGGACCAGACCAGGCCTTAGACAGTGTCAAACCGGTTTTGATCATCCCAATACGAACCAGATTGGCTTAAATCGGTTTTGACTGGCTCAAACCGGACCAGACCATCTCAAACCTGACTCAAACCGTACCAGACCAGCTCAAACCTGCTTTGACCGGTTCAAACCTGAACAGACCGGCTCGACTGGATCAAACCAAACCAGACCAGCTTTAACCGGATCAAACCGGACCAGACCGGCGTAAACCAGGGTTGACCGGTTCAAACCCGACCAGACTGGCTTAAACCGAACCAGACTGGCTCAAGCAGGGTTTGACCGGCTCCAACCGGACTCAAACCAGACCAGAACGGCTCAAACCGTGTTAGACTGGCTGAAACCAGACCAGACCATCTCAAACCGAATCAATCCGGACCAGACCGGCTCTTAGACCGGCTAAAACTGGACCAGACTGGCTCGAACCCGTGTTGACCAGCTCAAACTGGACTCAAACCGGACCAGAACGGCTCAAACTGGATTTAAACGGCTCAAATCGAACTCAAACAGGAACAGACCGGCTCAAACCGGGTTTGAATGGCTCAAACCACACCATACCGGCTCAACCAAATCAAACCGGACCAGAACGGCCTCAACCAGATCAAATCGGACCAGACCGGCTCAAACCGGTTTTGACCGGCTCATACCGGACTCAAACTGTACCAGACCGTCTCAAACCCGTTTCGACCGGCAAAAACCCGACCAGACCGGCTGAAGCCGGATGAGACCGTGTCAAACCAGTTTTAACCGGCTCAAACTCGACCAGACCGTCTGAAACTGGACCAGACCGTCTCAAACCCATTTTGAATGGCTCAAACCCTACCAGACCGGCTAAAACCGGACCAGATCCATTCAAACCGGACTCAAACAGGAATAGACCGGCTCGAACCAGTTTTCATCAGCTCAAATCGGACCAGAGCAGCACAAACCGATTTTGACCGGCTCAAACCAGACTCAAACAGGACCAGACCGGCTGAAACTGGACGAGACCAGCTGAAACCGCTTTTGACCGGGTCAACCCTGACCAGACCAAATAAAACCAGACCAGACTGGCTCAGACCACTTTTGACTGGCTCAAACCGAACCAGACCGGCTCAACCGGATCAAACCAGACCAGACCGGCTTATACCGGATCAAACCAGACCAGACCAGATCTTAGACCGTCTCAAACTGGTTTTGATAAGCTCTAAATGGACCAGAACGGCTCAAACCGGTTTTGACCGGCTCAAACCGGAGCAGACCGTCTCAAACCAGACTCAAACCGGACCAAACCGGCTCAAAGCGGTTTTAACCAGCTCAAACCCGACCAGATCGGCTGAAATGGGACGAGACTGCCTCAAACCGGTTTTGACCGGGACAAATCGGACCAGACTGGCACATCGGCTTTGACCGGCTCAAACCCGACCAGACCGTCTGAAACCGGACCAGACAGGCTCAAACCGGTTTTGACCGGCTCTAACCCTACCAGACCAGCTAAAACCGGACCAGACCCATTCAAAGAGGACTCAAACTGGAATAGACCGTCTCAAACCGTTTTTGATGGGCTCAAATCGGACCTAGCAGCACAAACCGATTTTGACCGGCTCAAACCTGACTCAAACTGGACCAGACCGGCTCAACCTGGTGTTGACCAACTCAAACCAGACACAATCTGGACCAGACAGGCTCAAACCGGTATTGACCAGCTCAAATCGGAGGAGAGCAGCACAAACCGAAATTGACCAGCTCTAACCAGACTCAAACAGGACCACAACGGCTCAAACCGGTTTTGACCAACTCAAACCTGACCAGACCGGCTAAAACCGGACCAGACCGGCTCAAACCGGTTTTGACCGGCTCAAAATAGACTAGACCAGCTCTAACCGGTTATGATCGGCTCAAACCGCACTCAAACCGGACCAGACCATCTCAAACTGGTGTTTTCTGGCTCAAACCGCACTCAAACCAGACCAGAACGGCTCAGACCAGTTTTGACCGGCTCAAATCGGACCAGAGCAGCACAAACCGAATTTGACCAGCTCAAACCAGACTCAAACAGGACCACACCGGCTCAAACCGGTTTTGACCGACTCAAACCCAACCAGACCGGCTAAAACCGGACCAGACCGGCTCAAACCAGTTTTGACCGGCACAAACCAGACCAGACCGCCTCAAACCTGTTTTGACCGGCTAAAACCGGACGTAAAACGTACCAGACTGGCTCAAACCGGACTCAAACCGGACTAGACCGGCTCAAATTGGTTTCGATCGGCTCAAACCGGACAAGGACCAAACCGGCTAAAACCGGACTCAAACCAGACCAGACCAGCTCAAACGGGTTTTGAACGGCTCAAACCAGACCATACCGGTTCAAACGAATCAAACCGGACCAGACTGCCTTAAACCGGATCAAACCGGACCACACCGGCTCAAACCGGTTTTAACCGGCTCAAATCGGAGGAGAGCAGCACAAACCGAATTTGACCAGCTCTAACCAGATTCAAACAGGACCACACCGGCTCAAACCGGTTTTGACCGACTCAAACCCAACCAGACCAGCTAAAATCGGACCAGACCGGCTCAAACCGGTTTTGACCGGCTCAAAATGGACTAGACCAGCTCTAACCGGTTATGATCGGCTCAAACCGCTCTCAAACCAGACCAGACCGTCTCACACTGCTGTTGTCTGGCTCAAACCGCAATCAAACCGGACCAGAACGGCACAGACTGGTTTTGACCAGCTCAAATCGGACCAGAGCAGCACAAACCAAAATTGACCAGCTCAAACCAGATTCAAACAGGACCACACCGGCTCAAACCGGTTTTGACCGGCTCATACTGGACTCAAACTGGACCAGACCGTCTCAAACCCGTTTTGACTGGCTCAAACCCGACCACACCGGCTGAAACCGGATGAGACCGGCTCAAACCGGTTTTGATCGGCTCAAATCGGAGGAGAGCAGCACAAACCGAATTTGACCAGCTCAAACCAGGCTCAAACAAGACCACACCGGCTCAAACTGGTTTTGACCAATTCAAACCCGACCAGAACGGCTACAACCGGACCAGACCAGCTCAAACCGGCTTTGACCGGCTCAAAGTGGACTAGACCGGCTCTATCCAGTTATGATCAGCTCAAACCGCATCCAAACCATATCAGACCGTCTCAAACTGGTGATGTCAGGCTCAAACTGGACTCAAACCGCACCAGACCGTCTCAAAACCGTTTTGACCGGTTCAAACCCGACCAGACCGGCTGAAACCGGACGAGACCGGCTCAAACCGGATTGGACCTGCTCAAAACAGACCAGACTGGCTCAACCAGATCAAAGCGGACCAGACTGGCTCAAACCGGATCAAACAGGACCAGAACCATTCAAACCAATTCAAACCGGACCAGACTGGCTCAAGCCGGTTTTGACCGGCTCAAACCGGACTCAAACCGGACCCGACCGGCTCCAACCGGTTTTGACCAGCTCAGACCCGAACAGAAAGGCTTAAACCGGACCAGACTGGCTCAAACCGGGTTTGACCAGCTTAAACTGGACTCAAACCGGAACACCGGCTCAAAACGGTTTTGACCGGCTCAAACATGACCACACCGGCTCAATCTGGACCAGTCTGGCTCAAACCGATTTTGACCGGCTCATAGCAGTCCAGACCGGCTCAACCGGATCAAACCGGACCCGACCATCTTAAACCGGATCAAACTGGACCAGACGGGCTCAAATCGGTGTTGACCGGCTCAAACCCAACCAGACTGGCTTAAACCGGACCAGACTGGCTGAAACAGGATTTGACTGGCTCAAACTGGACTCAAACTGGACCAGACCAGATCAAACCGGGTTTGACCGGCTCAAACCGGACCAGACCCGATCAAACCGGATCACACTCTACCAGACCTGCCCTTAGACCGTCTCAAACCGGTTTGAACAGGCTCAATCACGACCACATAGGCTAAAAACGGACCACACTGGCTCAAACCGGTGTTGACCGGCAAAAACTGGACCAGACCAGCTCAAACCGGTTTTGACCGGCTAAAGCCAGAGTGGACCGGCTCAAACCGGCTAAAACCGGACCAGACCGGGTCAAACCGGTTTTGTCCGGCTGAAACCGGACTCAAACCTGACCAGAACGTCTCAAACCAATTTTGACTGGCTCAAACCATACTGGAACGCCTCAAACCGGCTTTGACCGGCTCAAATCGGACTCAATCCGGACTATACCGGCTCAAACCGGTTTTGACCGGCTCAAACCAGACCAGACTGGCTCAACCGGAACATACCGGACCAGACCGGCTTAAACCAGCTCAAACCGGACCAGACTGGCTCAAACCGGTTTTGACCAGCTCAAACAGGTATCAAACTGGACGAGACCGGCTCAAAGCACTGTTGACAGGCTCAAACCTGACTCAAACCGGACCAGACCGGCTTAAAGCGGTGTTGACCGGCTCAAACAGGACTCAAACTGGACCAGACCACCTCAAACCAGAGCAGATCGGCTCAACCTAATGAAACCGGACCAGACCGGCTTAAACCGGATCAAACCGGACCAGACCGACCCAAACCAGTTTCGACCGGCTGAAACCAGACCACACCGGCTCAAACCGGTTTTGACAGGCTTAAATCGGACCAGACCGGCACAAACAGGTTGTGATCAGATTAAACCGAACTCAAACCAGACCAGACTAACTCAAACCGGTTTTGACCGGCTGAAATCCGAACAGACTGGCTGAAACTGGACCAGAACAACCCAAACCGGTTTTGACCGGCTGAAACTGGACCCAAACTGGACCAGACCGGCTCAAACCTGTGTTGACCGGCTCATACAAGAATCAACCCGGAGCAGACTGGCTCAAACCGGTTTTGAACTGATATTTTGGATCCCTTTGAAGACTATAGGGCCAAAGGAAATATCCTCCGATCAAAATGAGAAAGAAGGTATTCGAGAAACTTCTTTGTGATCTGTGAATTCATCTCACAGAGTTACAGCTTTCCCCTCAAGAAGCCTTTCACTAAGACTGTTCTTGTGGCATTTGCAAAGTGATATTTGGAAGCACATGGAGGGCTATGGTGAAAAGGGAAATATCTTCAGATAAAAACTGGAAAGAAGCTTTCTGAGAAACTGCTTTGTGTTCTGGGAATTCATCTCAGAGAGTTACAGCTTTCCCCTCCAGAAGCCGTTCACTAAGACTGTTCTTGTGGAATTTGCAAAGAGATATTTGGAAGCCCATAGAGGCCTATGGTGAAAAAGAAAATATCCTCAGATGAAAACTGGAAAGAAGCTTTCTGAGAAACTGCTTTGTGATGTATGACTTCCACTCACTGAGTTACAGCTGTATTTTGTGGAGCTGTTTGCTAGCCTTATTTCTGTGGAATCTGAGAACTGATATTTTGGATCCCTTTGAAGACTATAAGGCCAAGGAAATATCCTCTGATCAAAATGAGCAAGAATCTATCTGAGAAACTTCGTGGTGATCTGTGAATTCATCTCACAGACTTACAGCTTTTCACACCAGAAGCCTTTCGCTAAGACTGTTCTTGAGGAATTTGGAAAGTGATATTTAGAAGCCCATGGAGGGCTACGGTGATAAGGGAAATATCCTCAGATAAAAACTGGGAAGAAGCTTTCTGAGAAACGGCCTTGTGATGTGTGACTTCCACTCACTGAGTTAAAGCTGTATGTCATAGAGCTGTTTGCTAGCCTTATTTCTGTGGAATCTGAGAACTGATAGTTCGGATCCCTTTGAAGACTATAATGCTAAAGGAAATATCCTCCAATCAAAATGAGAAAGAAGCTTTCTAAGAAACTTCTTTGTGACCTGTGAATTCATCTCACAGAGTTATAGCTTTCCCCTCAAGAAGCTTTTCTCTATGACTCTTCTTGTGAAATTTGCAAAGTGATATTCGGAAGCCCATGGAGGGCTATGGTGAAAAGGGAACTATCCTCTGATAAAAACTGGAAAGAAGCTTTCTGAGAAACTGCTTTGTGTTCTCTGAATACATCTCCCAGAGTTACAGATTTCCCCTCCAGAAGTCGTTCGCTAAGACTGTTTTTGTGGAATTTGCAAAGGGATATTTGGCCTACGGTGAAAAAGAAAATATCCTCAGATGAAAACTTGAAAGAAGCTTTCTGAGAAACTGCTTTCTGATGTGTGACTTCCCCTCACTGAGTTACAGCTGTATTTCGTGGAGCTGTGTGCTAGCCTTATTTCTGTGGAATCTGAGAACTGATATTTTGGATCCCTTTGAAGACTATAGGGCCAAAGGAAATATCCTCTGATCAAAAGGAGAAAGAAGCTTTCTGAGAAACTTCTTTGTGATCTGTGAACTCATTTCACAGAGTTACAGCTTTCCCCTCAAGAAACCATTCGCTAAGACTGTTTTTGTGGTATATGCACAGTGATATTTGGAAGCCCATGGAGGGCTATTGTAAAAAGGAAAATATCCCCAGATAAAAACTGGAAAGAAGCTTTCTGAGAAACTGCTTTGTGTTCTGTGAATTCATGTCACCGAATTACAGCTTTCTCCTCCAGAGGCCGTTCGCTAAGACCGTTCTTATGGAATTTGCAAAGGGATATTTGGAAGCCAATAGAGGCCTCTGGTGAAAATGAAAATATCCTCAGATGAAAACTGGAAAGAAGCTTTCTGAAATACTGCTTTGTGATGTGAGACTTCCACTCACTGAGTTACATCTGTATATTGTGGAGCTGTTTTCTACCTTTATTTCTGTGGAATATGAGAACTGATATTTCGGATCCCTTTGAAGACTATAGGGCTAAAGAAAATATACTCCGATCAAAATGAGAAAGAAGCTTTCTGAGAAACTTCTTTGTGATCTGTGAATTCATCTCACAGAGTTACAGCTTTCCCCTCAAGAAGCCTTTCACTAAGACTGTTCTTGTGGAATTTCCAAAGTGATATTTGGAAGCCCATGGAGGGCTATGGTGAAAAAGGAAATATCCTCAGATAAAAACTTTAAAGAAGCTTTCTGAGAAACTGCTTTGTGTTCTGGGAATTCATCTTCCAGACTTACAGCTTTCCCCTCCAGAAGCCATTCACTAAGACTGTTCTTGTGGAATTTACAAAGAGATATTTGGAAACCCATAGAGGCCTATGGTGAAAAAGAGAATATCCTCAGATGAAAACTGGAAAGAAGCTTTCTGAGAAACTGCTTTGTGATGTATGACTTCCACTCACTGAGTTACAGCTGTATTTCACGGAGCTGTTTGCTAGCCTTATTTCTGTGGAATCTGAGAACTGATATTTCGGATCCCTTGAAGACTAAAAGGCCAAGGAAATATCCTCTGATCAAAATGAGAAAGAAGCTATCTGAGAAACTTCGTGGTGATCTGTGAATTCATCTCACAGAGTTACAGCTTTTCCCGCAAGAAGCCTTTCGCTAAGACTGTTCTTGAGGAATTTGCAGAGTGATATTTAGAAGCCCATGGAGGGCTACGGTGAAAAGGGAAATATCCTCTGATAAAAACTGGAAAGACGCTTTCTGAGAATCTGCTCTGTAATGTGTTACTTCCACTCACTGAGTTAAAGCTGTATGTCATAGAGCTGTTTGTTAGCCTTATTACTGTGGAATCTGAGAACTGATATTTTGGGTTCTTTTGAAGACTATAATGCTAAAGGAAATATCCTCCAATCAAAATGAGAAAGAAGCTTTCTGAGAAACTTCGTGGTGACCTATGAATTCATCTCACAGAGTTATAGCTTTTCCCTCAAGAAGCTTTTCGCTAACACTGTTCTTGTGAAATTTCCAACGTGATATTTGGAAGCCCATAGAGGTCTATGGTGAAAAGGGAAATATTCTCAGATCAAAACTAGAAAGAAGCTTTCTGAGAAAACTGCTATGTGTTCTGTGAATTCATCTCCCAGAGTTACAGCTTTCCCCTCCAGAAGCCGTTCGTTAAGACGGTTCTTGTGGAATTTACAAAGGGATATATGGAAGCGTATAGAGGCCTATGGTGAAAAAGAAATTATCCTCAGATGAAAACTGGAAAGAAGCTTTCTGAGAAACTGCTTTGTGATGTGTGAATTAAACTCACTGAGATACAGCTGTATTTCGTGGAGCTGTGTGCTAGGCTTATTTCTGTCTAATCTGAGAACTGATATTTCGAATCCCTTTGAAGACTATAGGGCCAAAGGAAATATCCTCCGATCAAAATGAGAAAGAAGCTTTCTGAGAAACTTCTTTGTGATCTGTGAACTCATCTCACAGAGTTACACCTTTCCCCTCAAGAAGCCTTTCACTAAGACTGTTCTTGTGGAATTTGCAAAGTGATATTTGGATGTCCATGGAGGGCTATGGTGAAAAGGGAAATATCTTCAGATAAAAACTGGAAAGAAGCTTTCTGAGAGTTTGTTTTGTGTTGTGTGAATTCATCTCACAGAGTTACAGCATTCCCCTCCAGAAGCCGTTCACTAAGACTGTTCTTGTGGAATTTGCAAAAGGATATTTGGAAGACCATAGAGGCCTATGGTGAAAAAGAAAATATCCTCAGATGAAAACTGGAAAGAAGCTTTCTGAGAAACTGCTTTGTGATGTGTGACTTCCACTCACTGAGTTACAGCTGTATTTCGTGGAGCTGTTTGCTAACCTTATTTCTGTGGAATCTGAGAACTGATAATTCAGATCCCTTTGAAGACCATAGGGTCAAAGAAAATATTCTCCGATCCAAAGGAGAAAATAGCTTTCTGAGAAACGTCTCTGTGATCTGTGAATTCATCTCACAGAATTACAGCTTTCCCCTCAAGAAGCCTTTCGCTAAGACTCATCTTGTGTAATTTTCAAAGTGATATTTGGAAGCCCATGAAGGGCTATTGTGAAAAGAGAAACATACTCAGATAAAAACAGGAAAGAAGCTTTCTGAGAAACTGCTTTGGGTTCTGTGAATTCACCTCCCAGAGTTAGAGCTTTCCCCTCCAGAAGCCGCTCGCTAAGACTGTTCTTGTGGAATTTGCAAAGGGATATTTGTAAGCCCACAGAGGCCTATGGTGAAAAAGAAAATATCCTCCAATAAAAACTGGAAAGAAGCTTTCTGAGGCACTGCTTTGTTTTCTGTGAATTCATCTAACAGAGTTACAGATTTGCCCTCCTGAAGCCGTTTGCTAAGACTGTTCTTGTGGAATTTAAGGGGATATTTGGAAGCCCATAGAGGCCTATGGTGAAAAAGAAAATATCCTCAGATGAAAACAGGAAAGAAGCTTTCTGAGAAACTGCTTTGTGATGTGTGACTTCCACTCACTGACTTACAGTTGTATTTCGTGGAGCTGTTTGCTAGCCTTATTTCTGTGGAATCTGAGAACTGATATTTCGGATCTCTTTGAAGGCTATAGGGCCAAAGGAAATATCCTCTGATCAAAATAAGAAAGGAGCTTTCCGAGAAACTACTTTGTGACATGTGAATTCATCTCACAGAGTTACAGCTTTCCCCTCAAGAAGCCTTTCGCTAAGACTGTTCTTGTGGAATTTGCAAAGTGATATTTGGAAGCCCATGGAGAGCTGTGGTTAAAAGGGAAATATCCTCAGATAAACCAGGAAAGAAGCTTTCTGAAAAACTGCTTCATGTTCTGTGTATTCATCTCAGAGAGTTACAGCTTTCCCCTCCAGAATCGATCCGCAAAGACTGTTCTTGTGGCATTTGCAAGGGGATATTTGGAAGGCCATAGAGGCCTATGGTGAAAAAAACAATATCCTCAGATGAAAACTGGAAAGAAGATTTCTGAAATACTGCTTTGTGATGTGTGACTTCCAGTCACTGAGTTACAGCTCTATTTTATGGAGCAGTGTGGCAGCATTATTTTTGTGAAATCTGAGAACTGATATTTCGGATCCCATTGACGTCCTCAGGGCCAAAGGAAATATCCTCCGATCAAAATGAGAAAGAAGCTTTCTGAGAAACTACTTTGTGATCTGTGAATTCATCTCACAGAGTTACAGCTTTCCCCTCAGGAAGCCTTTCGCTAAGACTGTTCTTGTGGAATTTGCAAAGTGATATTTGGAAGCCCATGGAGAGCTATGGTTAAAAGGGAAATATCCTGAGATAAACCAGGAAAGAAGCTTTCTGAAAAACTGGTTCATGTTCTGTGAATTCATCTCAGAGTGTTACAGCTTTCCCCTCCTGAATCCCTCCGCTAAGATTGTTCTTGTGGAATTTGCAAGGGGATATTCGGAAGGCCAAAGAGACCTAAGGTGAAAAAAAAAAATATCCTCAGATGAAAACTGGAAAAAAGCTTTCTGAAATACTGCTTTGTGATGTGTGACTTCCACTCACTGAGTTACAGCTGTATTTCGTGGAGCTGTTTGCTAACCTTATTTCTGTGGCATCTGAGAACTGATATTTCGGATCCCTTGGAAGACTATAGGGCCAAAGGAAATATCCTCCGATCAAAATGAGAAATAAGCTTTCTGAGAAATTTCTTTGGGATCTCTGAATTCATCTCACAGAGTTACATCTTTCCCCTCAAGAAGCCGTTCACTAAGATTGTTCTTGTGGAATTTGCAAAGTAATGTTTGGAAGCCCATGGAGGGCTATGGTGAAAATGAAAATATCGTGAGATGAAAACTGGAAAGAAGCTTTCTGAGAAACTGCTTTGTGATGTGTGACTTCCACTCACTGAGTTACAGCTGTGTTTCGTGCAGCTGTTTGCTAGCCTTATTTCTGTGGAATCTGAGAACTGATATTTCGGATCCCTTGGAGGACAATAGGGCGAAAGGAAATATCCTCCGATGAAAATGAGAAAGAAGATTTCCGAGAAACTTCTTTGTGATCTGTGAATTCATCTCACAGTGTTACAGATTTCCCCTCAAGAAGCTTTTCGCTAAGACTGTTCTTGTGGAATTTAAAGGTGATATTTGGAAGCCCATGGAGGGCTTTGGTGTTCTGTTAATTCATCTCCCAGAGTTACAGCTTTCCCCTCAAGAAGACATTGGCTAAGACAGTTCTTGTGGAATTTGCAAAGTGATATTTCGAAGCCCATGGATGGCTATGGTGAAAAGGGAAATATCCTCAGATAAAAACTGGAAAGAAGCTTTCTGAGAAACTGTTTTGTGTTCTGTGAATTCATCTCGCAGAGTTACAACTTTCCCCTGCAGAAGCCGTTCGCTAAGACTCTTCTTATGGAATTTGCAATGGGATATTTGAAATCCCATAGAGGCCTATGGTGAAAAAGAAAATATCCTGAGATGAAAACTGGAAAGAAACTTTCTGAGAAACTGCTTTGTGATGTGTGACTTCCACTTCTAGCATTATTTCTGTGGAATCTGAAAACTGATATTTCGGATCCCCTTTAAGATTATAGGGCCAAAGGAAACATCCTCCGGTCAAAATGAGAAAGAAGCTTTCTGAGAAACTTCTTTGTAATCTGCGAGTTCATCTCACAGAGTTACAGCTTTCCCCTGAAAGCCTTTCGCTAAGACTGTCCCTGTGGAATTTGAAAGTGATATTTGGAAGCACATGGAGGGCAATGGTGAAAAGGGAAATATCCTCAGATAAAAACTGGAAAGAAGCTTTCTGAGAAAGTGCTTTGAGTTCTGTGAATTCATCGTTGAGAGGTACAGCTTTCCCCTCCAGAAGCCGTTCGCTAAGACTGTTCTTGTGGAAATTGCAAAGGGATATTTGGAAGCCCATAGAGGCCTATGGTGAAAAAGAAAATATCCTCAGATGAAAACTGGAGAGAAGATTTCTCAGAAACTGGTTTGTGATGTGAGAATTCCACTCACTGATTTACAGCTTTATTTCATGTCGCTGTTGGCTAGCCTTATTTCTGTGGAATCTGAGAACAGATATTTCGGATCCCTTTGAGGACTATAGGGCCAAAGGAAATATCCTCTGATCAAAATGAGAAAGAAGCTTTCTGAGAAACTTCTTTGTGATAAGTGAATTCATCTCACAGAATTACAGCTTTCCCCTCAAGAAGCCTTTCACTAAGACTGCTCTTCTGGAATTTGCAAAGCGATATTTGGAAGTCCATGGAGGGCTATGGTGAAAGGGAAATATCCTCAGATAGAAACTGGAAAGAAGCTTTCTGAGAACCCGCTTTGTGTACTGTGAATTCATCTCACAGAATTACAGCTTTCCCCTGCAGAAGCCGTTCGCTAAGACGGTTCTGGTGGAATTTGCAAAGGGATATTTGGAAGCCCTTAGAGCCCTATGGTGAAAAAGAAAATATCCTCACATGAAGACTGGAAAGAAGTTTTCTGAGTAACTGCTTTGTGATGTGTGACTTCCACTCACTGAGTTACAGCTGTATTTCTTGGATCTGTGTGCTAGCCTTATTTCTGAGGAATCTGAGAACTGATATTTCAGATCCCTTTGAAAACTACAGGCCAAAGGAAATATTCTCCGATTAAAATGAGAAAGAAGCTTTCTGAGAAACTTCTTTGTGATCTGTGAATTCACCTCACAGAGTTACAGCTTTCCTCTCAAGAAGCCTTTCACGAAGACTGTTCTTGTGGAATTTACAAAGTGATATTTGGAAGCCCATGGAGGGGTATGCTGAAAAGGGAAATTTCCTCAGATAAAAACTGGAAAGAAGCTTTCTGAGAAATTACTTTGTGTTCTGTGAATTCATACCCCAGAGTTAGAGCTTTCCCCTCCAGAAGCCGTTCGCAAAGGCTGTTCTTGTGGAATTTGCAAAGGGATATTTGGAAGCCCATACAGGTCAGTGGTGAAAAAGAAAATATCCTCAGATAAAATCTGGAAAGAAGCTTTCTGAGAAACTGGTTTGTGATGTGAGATTTCCACTCACTGATTTACAGCTTTATTTCATGTCGCTGTTGGCTAGCCTTATTTCTGTGTAATCTGAGAACTGATATTTCGGATCCCTTTAAAGACTCTAGGGCCAAAAGAAATATCCTCCGATCAAAATGAGAAAGAAGCTTTCTGAGAAACTACTTTGTGATCTATGAATTCATCTCACAGAGTTACAGCTTTCCCCTCAATAAGCCTTTCACTAAGACTGTTCTTGTGGAATTTGCAAAGTGATATTTGGAAGCCATGGAGGGCTATGGTGTAAAGGGTAATATCCTCAGATAAAAACTGGAAAGAAGCTTTCTGAGAAACTACTTTGTTTTCTGTGAATTCATCTCCCAGAGTTACACCTTTCACCTCCAGAAATCGTTCTCTAGGACTGTTCTTGTGGAATTAGCAAAAGACATTTGGAAGCCCTTAGAGGCCTAAGATGAAAAAGAAAATATCCTCAGATAAAAACTGGAAAGAAGCTTTCTGAGAAACTGCTTTGTGATGTGTGACTTCCACTCACTTAGTTACAGCTGTATTTCGTGGAGATGTTTACTAGCCTTATTTCTGTGGAATCTGAATACTGATATTTCAGATCCCTTTGAAGACTTACCCTAACCCTAACCCTAACCCTAACCCTAACCCCGGCTAAAACCGGACCAGTACCAAACCATCTCAAACCGGATTCAAACCGGACCAGACTGGCTCAAACCGGTTTGGACCAGCTCATACCAGACCAGACTGGCTCAACCAGATCAAAGCGGACCAGAGCAGCTCAAACCGGATGAAACTGGACCAGAATCGCTCAAACCGGATCAAACCGGACCAGACCAGCTCAAGCCGGTTTTGACCCACTCAAACCGGACCAGAAGCAGACCGTCTCAATCCGGACTCAAACCAGACCAGACCGGATCAAACCGATGTTGACTGGCTCAAACCGGACTCAAACCGGCCCAGACCATCTCAAACCGGTTTTGACCGGCTCAAAATGGACCAGAACGGCTCAACCGGATCAAACCAGACCTGACCAGCTCAAACCGTATCAAACCGGACCAGACCGGCTCAGTCCAGACCAGACCGGCTAAAACTGGAACAAACCGGACCAGACCGGATCAAACCGGCTCAAACTGGACCACACGGACTAAAACCGGATCAAACCGGATGAGACCGGCTCAAAACGGATCAACCCGGACCAGATCGGCTAGACCCGCTAAATCCGGTTTTATCCGGCTCAAACCGGACTCAAACCGATATTGAACAGCTCAAACTAGCTCAAACCGGACCAGAACGGCTCAAACCGGGTTAGACTGGCTCAAACCGCACCAGACCAGCTCAAACCGAATCGAACCGGACGAGACCGGCTCAAACTGGTTTTGACTGCCTCAAATCGGACTCAAACCGGACCAGACCGGCTATAAATGACCTAACCAAACCAGACCCGCTCAAACCAGGGTTGACTGGCTCAAACCCGAACAGACTGGCTTAAACCAGACCAGACTGGCTCAAAAAGGGTTTGACCGGCTCAAACTGGACTCAAACGGGAACAGAACGGCTCAAACCGGGTTAGACTGGCTCAAACCAGACCAGACCGGCTGAAACTGGACGAGACCGCCTCAAACTGGTTTTGACAGACTCAAACCCGCACAGACCGGCTAAAACCGGACCACACCGGCTCAAACCGGTTTTGAACGGCTCAAAGTGGACTAGACCGGCTCTAACCGCTTATGACCGGCTCAAACCTCTCTCAAACCGGACCAGACCATCTCAAACTGGTATTGTCCGGCTCAAACCCGACTCAAACCGGACCACACCGGCTCAAACCGGTTTTGACCGGCTCATACCGGACTCAAACCAGACCAGACCGTCTCAAACCCGTTTTGACCAGCTCAAACCCGACCAGACCAGCTGAAACCGGACGAGACCGTCTCAAACCGCTTTGGACCGGCTCAAACCAGACCGGACTGGCTCAACTAGATCAAAGCGGACCATACCGGCTCAAACCGGATCAAACCGGACCAGAACAGCTGAAACTGGATCAAACCGGGCAAGACCGGCTCCAACCGGTTTTGAACGGCTCAAACCAGACCATACCGGCTCAACCGAATAAAACCGGTCCAGACCGGCTTAAACCGCATCAAACCGGACCAGATCGGCTCAAACCGGTTTTGACTGTTTCAAACCCGACCAGACCGGCTGAAACCGGATGAGACTGGCTCAAACTGGTTTGGACTGGCTCAACCCAGACCACACTGGATCAACCAGATCAAAGCGGACCAGATCGGCTCAAACCGGATCAAACCGGACCAGAACTGCTCAAACCGGATGAAACCGGACCAGACCGGCTGAAACCGGTTTTATCCCGCTCAAACCCGACCAGACCGGCTGAATTGGGATGAGACCACCTCAAACCAGTTTTGACCGGGTCAAATCAGACGAGACCAGCACAAACTGGATTTGACCAGCTCAAACCCGGCCAGACCGTATGAAACCGGACCAGACAGGCTCAAACCGGTTTTGACCGGCTCAAACCCTACCAGACTGGCTAAAACCGGACCAGACCCGTTCAAACCGGTCTCAAGACTGGTTCATACCAGACTCAAACCGGACCAGAACGTCTCAAACACGTTTTGAACGGCTCAAACCCGACCAGACCGGCTGAAACCGGATGAGACCGGTTCAAACCGGTTTGGACCGGCTCAAAGCAGACCAGACTGGCTGAACCAGATCAAATGCTTCCATACCAGCTCAAACCGGATCAAACCCAACTAGAACCACTGAAACCGGATGAAACTGGACCAGACTGGCTCCAACCGGTTATAACCGGCTCAAACCCAACCTGACCGGCTCAAACGGGACGAGAGCGCCTCAAACCGATATTGACCGACTCAAACCCGTTCAGACCGGCTAAAGCCGGACCAGACCGGCTCAAACCGTTGTTGATCAGCTCAAACCGGACTCAAACCGGACCAGACCGGCTCAAACCGGTTTTAAACGGCTCAAACCAGACCATACCAGCTCAAACGAATCAAACCGAACCAGAACGGCTTAAACCAGATCAAACCGGATCAGACAGGCTCAAATCGGTTTTGACCGGCTCAAATCGGACGAGAGGAGCACAAACCGAATTTGACCAGCTCAAACCAGACTCAAACAGGACCACACCGGCTCAAACCGATTTTGACCGGCTCAAACCCGACCAGACCGGCTGAAACTGGACGAGACCGCCTCAAACCGGTTTTGACTGACTCAAACACGTCCAAACCGGCTAAAACTGGACCAGACCGGCTCGAACTGTTTTGACCGGCTCGAAGCAGAGTAGACCAGCTCTAACCATTTATGACCAGCTCAAACCGCAATAAAACCGGACCAGACCCTCTCAAACTGGTGTTGTCCGGCTCAAACTGGACTCAAACCGGACCAGACCGGATCAAACCGGTTTTGACCGGCTCAAACCGGACTCAAACTGGAGCAGACCGTCTCAAACCCGTTTTGACCGGCTCAAAACCTACCAGACCGGCTGAAACCGGCCAAGACCGGCTCAAACCGGTTTGGACCGGCTCAAACCAGACCAGACTGGCTCAACCAGATCAAAGCGTACCAGACCGGCTCAAACCGGATCAAACCGGACCAGAACCACGGAAACCAGATCAAACCAGACCAGACCGGCTCAAACCGGTTTGGTCCAGTTCAAACCAGACCAGATTGGCTTAACCAGATCAAAGCGGACCAGACAGAATCAAACCGGATCAAACCGGACCATATCAGCCCTTAGACAGTCTCAAACCGGTTTTGATCGGCTCAATACAGACCAGAACGGCTCAAACCTATTTTGACTGGCTCAAACAGGACCAGACCATCTCAAACCCGTTTTGACCAGGTCAAACCACAACAGACCGGCTCAACCGCATCAAAACGGACCAGACCGGCTTTAACCGGATCAAACCGGACCAGACCGGCTCAAACCAGGGTTCAACGGCTCAAACCCGACCAGACTGGCTTAAACAGAACCAGACTGGCTCAAACAGGGTATTTACCGGCTCAAACCGGACTCAAACCAGACCAGAACGGCTCAAACAGGGTTAGACTGCCTCAAACCGGACCAGACCAGCTCAAACCGAATCAAACCGGACCAGACCGGCTCTTAGACAGGATCAAACCGGAGCACACCGGCTCCAACCAGTTTGGACCGGCTCAAATCTGACTCAAACCGGACCCGACCGGCTCAAACCGGTGTTTACCGGCTCGAACCAGACTCAAACCAGAACAGAACGGCTCAAACCGGACCAGACAGTCTCAAAGGGGATCAAAACGGACGAGACCAACTCAAACCAGTTTTAAACAGCTGAAACCAGACCAGACCAGCTCTAACCGGACTGAAATCGGACCAGACCAGCTGAAAACGGTTTTGACCTGCTAAAATCGGACCAGACCGCATCAAACGGGATCAAACCGGACCAGACCAGCTCAAACGGGATTTGACCAGCTCACAAAAGCACAGACCAGTTCTACCGCATCAAACCAGACCAGACCGGCTCAAACCGGCTCAAACCGCACCAGACCGGCTCAAACAGGATTTGACCAGCTCACACCGGACCTGACAGGCTCAAACCGGTTTTGACCCGCTCAAATTGGACTCAAACCAGAACAGAACGGCTCAAACCGGTTTTGACCAGATCAAACCGGACAAGACAGACTCAAACCGGATCACACTGGACCTGACTGGCCCTTACAAACGGACCAGACTGGCCCTTAGACAGTCTCAAACCGGTTTTGATCGGCTCAATACGGACGAGAATGGCTCAGACCGGTTTTGACCGGCTCAAACCGGACCAGATCATCTCAAACCAGACTCAAACCGGACCAGACCTGCTCAAACCGGTTTGCCCAGATCAAACCAGAACAGACCGGCTCAAATCAAATCAAACCGGACCAGACCGGCTCTTAGACCGGCTCAAACCAGACCAGACCAGCACAGACCGGTTTTGACCTGCTCAAATCGGACTCAATCCGGACCAGACCGGCTCAAACTGAATCAAACCGGACCAGACCGGTTCTGAGACCGGCTCAAACCGGACCAGACTGGCTCAAACCAGTTTTCACCGGCTCAAATCGGACTCAAACCGGACCAGACCGGCTATAAACGGATCTAACCGGACCAGACCCGCTCAAACCAGGGTTGACCGGCTCAAACCAGACCAGACTGGCTTAAACCGGACCAGACTGGCTCAAACAGGGTTTGACCGGCTCAAACTGGACTCAAATGGGACCAGAACGGCTCAAACCGGGTTAGACTGGCTCAAACCGGACCAGACCGGCTGAAACTGGATGAGACCCGCCTCAAACCGGTTTTGACCAACTCAAACCCGTACAGACCGGCTAAAACCGGACCACACCGACTCAAACAGGACTCAAACCAGACCAGAACGGATCAAACCGGTGTTGATCGGCTCAAACCTGACTCAAACTGGACCAGACGGGCTCAAACCCGTGTTGACCAGCTCAAACTGGACTCAAACCAGACCAGACCGGCTCATACCCGTTTTGAACAGCTCAAACCAGACCATACCGGCTCAAACGAATCAAATTGGACCAGACCGGCTTAAACCGGATCAAACCGTTCCAGACCGTCTCAAACTGGTGTTGTCCAGCTCAAACTGCACTCAAACCGGACCAGAACGGCTCAGACCGGTTTTGACCGGCTCAAATCGGACCAGAGAAGCACAAACCGAATTTGACCAGCTCAAACCAGACTCAAACGGGACCACACAGGCTCAAACCGGTTTTGACCAGCTCAAACCCGACCAGAACTGCTGAAACTGGAGGAGACCACCTCAAACTGGTTTTGACCGACTCAAACACGTCCAGACTGGCTAAAACCGGACCAGACCGGCTCAAACCGGTTTCGACCAGCTCAAAGCAGACTAGACCGGCTCTAACCGGTTATGACTGGCTCAAACCGCAATGAAACCGGACCAGATCCTCTCAAACTGGTCCACCCTAACCCTAACCCGACCAGACCAGCTGAATTGGGACGAGACCGCCGCAAACCGGTTTTAACCGGGTCAAATCAGACCAGACCGGCACAAACCGGTTTTGACCGGCTCAAACCCGACCAGACCGGCTGAAACCAAACGAGACCGGCTGAAACCGGTTTTGACCGTGTCAACCCCGACCAGACCAACTAAAACCGGACCAGACTGGCTCAGAACACTTTTGACCGGCTGAAACCAAACCAGACCGGCTGAACCAGATCAAACCAGACCAGACCGGCTTATACCGGTTTAAACCGGTCCAGACCGGCTCTTAGACCGTCTCAAACCGGTTTTGATCCGCTCAAAACGGACCAGAACGGCTCAAACCCATTTTGACCTGCTCAAACCTGACCAGACCAGCTCAAACCGGACTCAAACCAGACCAGAACGGATCAAACCGGTGTTGACCATCTCAAACCTGACTCAAACCAGACCAGACCAGCTCAAACCGGCTTTGACCGGGTCAAACCTGAACAGACCGGCTCAACCGGATCAAACCGGACCAGACCGGATTCAACCGGATCAAACCATTCCAGACCGGCCCAAACCAGGGTTGACCAGCTCAAACCAGACCAGACTGGCTTAAATCGAACCAGACTGGCTCAAACAGTGTTTTTACTGGCTCAAACCGGACTCAAACCGGACCAGAACGGCTCAAACCGGGTTAGACTGGCTCAAACCGGACCAGACCAGCTCAAACCGAATCAAACCGGACGAGACCGGCTCAAACCGTTTTGACTGGCTCAAATCGGACTCAAACCGGACCAGACCAGCTATAAACGAATCTAACCAAACCAGACCCGCTCAAACCAGGGTTGACCGGCTCAAACCCGACCAGACTGGCTTAAACCGGACCAGACTGGCTCAAACAGGGTTTGACCGGCTCAAACGAGACTCAAACGGGAACAGAACGGCTCAAACTGGGTTAGACTGGCTCAAACCGGACCAGACTGGCTGAAACTGGACGAGACCGCCTCAAACCGGTTTTGACCTACTCAAACCCGTACAGACTGGCTAAAACTGGACCACACCAGCTCAAACCAGTTTTGACCGGCTCAAAGTGGACTAGACCGGCTCTAACCGGTTATGACCGGCTCAAACCGCACTCAAACCGGACCAGACCGTCTCAAACTGGTATTGTCTGGCTCAAACTGGACTCAAACCGGACGACACCGGCTCAAACCGGTTTTGACCGGCTCATACCGGACTCAAACCAGACCAGACCGTCTCAAACCCGTTTTGACCGGCTCAAACCCGACCAAATCAGCTGAAACCGGACGAGACCGTCTCAAACCGCTTTGGACCGGCTCAAACAAGACCAGACTGGCTCAACCAGATCAAAGAGGTCCATACCGGCTCAAACCGGATCAAACCGGACCAGAAACGCTGAAACGGGATCAAACCGCACAAGACCGGCTCCAACCGGTTTTGAAGGGCTCAAACCAGACCATACCGGCTCAACCGGATCAAACCGGACCAGACCGGCTGAAACCGGTTTTATCCCGCTCAAACCCGACCTGACCGGCTGAATTGGGACGAGACCACCTCAAACCAGTTTTGACCGGGTCAAATCAGACCAGACCAGCACAAACCGGTTTTGACCTGCTCAAATCCGACCAGACCGTCTGAAACCGGACCAGACAGGCTCAAACCGGTTTTGCCCGGCTCAAACCCTACCAGACTGGCAAAAACCGGACCAGACCCGTTCAAACCGGTTTCAAGACCGGTTCATACCGGACTCAAACCGGACCAGAACGTCTCAAACCCGTTTTGACTGGCTGAAACACGACCAGATCGGCTAAAACCGGACGAGACCGGCGCAAACTGGTTTGGACCAGCTCAAACCAGACCAGACTGGCTCAACCAGTTCAAAGCAGACCAGACCGGCTCAAACCGGATCAAACCGAATCCGAACCACTGAAACTGGATCAAACCGGACCAGACCGGCTCAAACCGGTTTTAACCGGCTCAAACCCGACCAGACCGGCTGAATTGGGACGAGACCGCTTCAAACCAGTTTTGACCGGGTCAAATCAGACCAGAACGGCACAAACCGGTTTTGACCGGCTCAAACCCGACCAGACCGGCTGAAACCGGACGAGACCGGCTGAAACTGGTTTTGACCGGGTCAACCCCGACCAGACAATCTAAAACCGAACCAGACTGGCTCAGAACACTTTTGACCGGCTGAAACCGAACCAGACCAGCTGAACTGGATCAAACCGGACCAGACCAGCTTATAGCAGTTTAAAGCGGACCAGAACGATTCTTAGATTGTCTCAAACCGGTTTTGACCCCTCAAAGCAGACCAGACCGGCTCAAGCCGGTTTTGACAACCTCAAATCGGACCAGACAGGCACTAACCGGTTTTGACTGGTTCAAACCGCACTCAAACCGGACCAGACTTGCTCAAACCGGTTTTGACAAGCCAAAACCCGACCAGACCGGCTGATACCGGATCAGA